>NC_057800.1:414434957-414691107 GCF_018294505.1 Triticum aestivum
GGCGGCGACTGGGCCCGTGGGGGCCCGCTACGGGCCTCGGCGGGCCGGGCGGCGGGGAGGCGCAGCGATGTGGTCCCGCGGCCACGTGGCGGCGTGCGATAGGGCGGCGGCGGCGGCGGCGGTTTTGTCCGGCCCGGACGGACAATGTCCGGTGCGGCGCGGTGGATTTCTACGGTTTTCGGGGGAGAAGAATATCCGGATTCGAAGGGTTCTTTAAATAGGCATAGAGGGAGCTAGGAGAGTCCAAATGAGGTGCGGTTTTCGGCCACGCGGTCGTGATCGAACGCTCTAGATGATGGAGCAGAGTTAGGTGGGTTTTGGGCCAAATTGGAGGGGTGTTGGGCTGCAACACACACGTGGTCTTTTCGGTCCCTCGGTTAACCGTTGGAGTATCAAACAAAGTCCAAATGATACGAAACTTGACAGGCGGTCTACCGGTAGTAAACCAAGGCCGCTTGGAAAATCTCGGTCCAATCAGGAAATGTTTAATCCCCACACATGAAAGAAAGCTAGAAATGACCACCGGAGGAGAACGAAGCGCCGGAATGCAAAACGGACAACGGGGAAAATGCTCGAATGCATGAGACGAACACGTATGCAAATGCAATGCACATGATGACATGATATGAGATGCATGACAAAGATAACAACACACGAAGACAAAGACCCGAACCCGAGGAAATAAAATAACTTAACGCCGGAAACGGCAAGAGTTGGAGTACAAATAGGAAAGTTACATCCGGGGTGTTACATCCCAGATGTGATCACGGCCATGACAAGGAGTCTCGAATTGGTCAAGACATAAAGATTGATATATTGGAAGCCAATGTTTGGACATCGGAATGGTTCCGAGTGGTTCGGGCATTTTTCTGAAGTACAGGGAGGTTACCGGAACCCCCTGGGAGAAGTTATGGGCCTTATGGGCTATAGGAAGGAAGTACACCAGCCCACAAGGGGCTGGTGCGCCCCCCTTGGGCAGGAGGCCGAATTGGAATAGGTTCGGGGGGGCCTTTCCTTCTCTCCTACTCCTCCTTCCCTTCCTCTCCTACTCCAACTAGGGAAGGGGGGAATCCTACTCCCGGTGGGAGTACGACTCCCCTAGGGCATGCCATAGAGAGGGTCGCCCCTCCCCTCCTCCGCTAATTTATATATGGGGAGGGGGCACCCCATAGACACCCAAGTTGATCATTGATCTCTTAGCCGTGTGTGGTTCCCCCCTCCACCATAATCCACCTCGGTCATATCGTAGCGGTGCGTAGGCGAAGCCCTGTTTCGGTAGCATCATCATCACCATCATCACGCCATCGTGCTGATGAAGCTCTTCCTCGACACTCTGCTGGATCATGAGTTCGTGGGACGTCACCGAGCCGAACGTGTGCAGATCGCGGAGGTGTCGTACTTTCGGTACTGGGATCGGTCGATCATGAAGACCTACGACTATATCAACCGCGTTGTCATAATGCTTCTGCTTACGATCTACGAGGGCGTGTGGACAAAACTCTCCCCACTCGTTGCTATGCATCACCTAGATGGACCTTGCGTGTGCGTAGGAATTTTTTGAAATTACTGTGTTCCCCAACAGTGGTATCAGAGCCAGGTCTATGCGTAGATGTTATATGCACGAGTAGAATGTAACGCCCCGAGACCGATGTGCCAGGTGTCTTCCAGTTATTCGCTGTTGTTGCTTTGTCATTGCTTGCATGTCATGCATTGCATATCATGTCATCATGTGCATTTCATTTGCATATATGTTCGTCTCATGTATCCGAGCATTTTCCCCGTTGTCCGTTTTGCAATCCGGCGCTCCTATGTCACCCGGTGTCCCGTTCTACCTCTTTTAGTGTGTGGGCTTTAAACATTTCCGGATTGGACCGAGACTTGCCACGCGGCCTTGGTTTACTACCGGTAGACCGCCTATCAAGTTTCGTGCCATTTGGACTTCGTTTGATACTCCAACGGTTAACCGAGGGACCGAAAAGGCCTCGTGTGTGTTGCAGCCCAACACCCTTCCAATTTGGCCCAAAACCCACCTAAACCCTCTCCATCATCTCGGTCGTTCGATCACGATCGCGTGGCCGAAAACCACACCTCATTTGGACTCTCCTAGCTCCCTCTACCTATAAATAGGTGGCTCCCTCCAAAAAATCTCGCAGTCCAAACCCTAGCCCCGCTCCTCTCGCGCCGCCGGACATGTCCATCCAGTCGCCGGACACGTCCATTCCCGCCGCCATGTTGTACCAACCAATCACAAGCCGCCACGTCATCGCCGCCGCCGCGTGCAACCAGTCCCGTGCCGCCACATCATCAGGGGCGCCCACATCACCGCGCGGGCTCGCCAGGCCCATCTCCAGCCCGCTCTGGTCCGCGCCGGGCCCGGATCCAACCGCGCCTCGCCCGCAATCGCCGTCTCCGAGCACCCTCGTCCGCCGCCGTGCCGGACCTCGCCGGAGGCCGCGCACCTCGTCGGCCGGAGTTCGCCGCCGCTCCGCTTCGACATCCGCGCCACCACGCCAGGGCCCTGTTCCGCATCGCTGACTCGCGCCCTGCCCGTGGCGCCTGCAAGCCCGCTCGCGCCCGAGCGCCGGCGTCCTCACCGCCCGGCTCAGACGCCCTCACCAGCGAACCTCTGCAACCTCCCTCGTCGGCCTTCTCCTCGTCGCCTGTCCGCGTAGCCATCCGCGCCCGGTTCCGCCCTCTGCATCCTCCACCACATCCATTCCCGGCCTCCACGCGCGCCCTCATCGCCGGAGAGGCCATCCTTGCTACCACCGGCGTCCTCTGTCTCTTGCGCCGCCGCCATGGCTTCCTGCCTGTGAGGATCGCGCGAGGAGGACGACGCCTTGCCCCTGGGCCTCCTCCCGCATCTGTGGGCCGTCGTGCCAGATCCGGCCTACCGCACCGCTGCCACGTCTACCGGCCCAAGGCCCATGGTGAGCCTCCTGTTATCCTTCGCCCATGGCGCACCATAGCTATCCAGCGCTCACTCTTTTTCCTGAGTTTTTCACTAAGTCCCAGTATTATTTTGCATTTTTCATCATGTCATAACTCATCATCCGTGGCTCCGATTCGCGCGTGTAGCATATCAAAATGTTCGTCTCGACGAGTACATCATTTCCTCTCATTGCATAATTTCCATTTGAGCTCATCTTGATGCCCGAAATGCTGTTGGAAGAGGGCTATGTGAGTAATTTGTCAGATCTGTTTCAGCAAATGACATTTTGTCATTTTTGCCATGATTAATGTGTGCATGCTATGATCTTGAGCTCTACATGTGTTTTGTTATATGCCATGCCATATTTACAGTGGTGCTTGCCATGTATTTTTGTGATATTTGTGGTGACTAGCACAAGCTTGCAAAGTAGTGTAATCGGTAGTGCTGATTTCAGGGACTTAGTTTTTCACTAAGTCCTTGTTCTGTTTTTGTCGGTATGCCATATGTTCATGTTGTTTACAAGTGATCCGTGCCTCTTTTGAGGATGATCCGTAAGGATGTTTTCTTAATATTGTGGTGCTCTATCCATCCATGTCTTTGTTTGAATTTATGGAGCACCCTAGCTTGAGTCAATCGAGCTCTACTTTTGCTATTTCGTCAATCCTGGAAGATTGTTGACATGATTAGCGATTTTGCCGAGGATGTTGCTATTGATCCATGCATGCTATGTTGTTGTTCTTGCCATGTCTAGCTCCTATGCCATGTATTCTTGATGGGTGTATGCTTAGTTTGTCATGCCATGCTCTGTAGTGAGTGTATCGAGCTCGTAAACATGCCTACTCGTTAACTAATTTACATGCTCCAGTTTTTCACTGTCTGAGATTTGTTTATGTTTTTGCCATGTTCACATGCTTGCAATTGTATTTTCTGATCCCTTTTGGCTCAAGGTTACTAAGGGACTTTTGTTAAGTGCTTTGAGTAGCTTCATGCCATACCTTGATTTGCCATGTTAAGTTCCTGTAGCATATAGTTTTAATGCTCCAAAGTGTGCTTCCTGATGATAAATTCCAGACTTGTGTTAATTTCACTAAAACTGAAACCTGTTATCATTTGCACTTTTGCCATGCTTGTTTGAACCTGTTAATGGATGAATTAGTCGTAGCTCAGTGTTCATCTTTTGTCAAGCATCATGAGTGGATACCTTCCATGTATTTTGTTGCCATGTTTGAGTGCTTTAGCATATTTATCTTGTTGCATTTAGATGGCTACTTGCTGATTATCGCAGACCGGTGCCATATTTGTTTTGCTTGCCATTTCCAAACCGTGCATCCGATTCCGGTGATCTTTATATCGATTTCAACCGAAAGCACCTCAACTTTCCAGTGGCACTCTTGGATTTCCAAGTTGAGGCCAGGTCCAATCATTCCTTTCCAAATCATGCATATGCATCGCATACCGCATCCCGCATATCATACCATGTTCATGTGTTGGTTGTTTACTATGTTGTGTGTTTCTTTCCGGTGTTGCTTCTTCGGGTTGGTTCCGATAACGTCGTGTTTGTGAGGACCCGTTCGACTACGTCTGTTTGTCTTCTTCATGGACTCGTTCTTCTTCCTTGCGGGATTTCAGGCAAGATAACCATACCCTTGAAATCACTTCTATCTTTGCTTGCTAGTTGCTCGCTCTTTTGCTATGCCTATGCTGCGATACCTACCACTTTCTTATCATGCCTCCCATATTGTTGAACCAAGCCTCTAACCCACCTTGTCCTAGCAACCGTTTGGCTATGTTACCGCTTTGATCAGCCCCTCTTATAGCATTGTTAGTTACAGGTGAAGATTGAAGTTTGTTCCTTGTTGGAACATGGAGATGTTGTTCCTTGTTGGAACATGTTTACTTGTTGGGATATCACAATATCTCTTATCTAATTAATGCATCTATATACTTGGTAAAGGGTGGAAGGCTCGGCCTTATGCCTGGTGTTTTGTTCCACTCTTGCCGCCCTAGTTTCCGTCATATCGGTGTTATGTTCCCGGATTTTGCGCTCCTTACGCGGTTGGGTTATAATGGGAACCCCTTGACAGTTCGCCTTGAATAAAACTCCTCCAGCAAGGCCCAACATTGGTTTTACCATTTGCCACCTAGCCTTTTCTTTCCCTTGGGTCGGCCAGCCCAAGGGTCATCTTATTTTACCCCCCCCCCCCGGGCCAGTGCTTCTCTAAGTGTTGGTCCAACCCAGAGCACCGTGCAGGGCCGTCCCTTGGCAACTTGGGTTACGTTGGCTCCCGTACGCTTAGCTTATCCGGTGTGCCCTGAGAACGAGATATGTGCAGCTCCTATCGGGATTTGTCGGCACAGCGGGTGGTCTTGCTGGACTTGTTTTACCATTGTCGAGGATGTCTTGTAACCGGGATTCCGAGTCTGATCGGGTTCTTCCCGCTAGAAGGAATATCCTTCGTTGACCATGAGAGCTTGTGAGGGGCTAAGTTGGGACACCCCTGCAGGGTATTGAACTTTCAAAAGCCGTGCCCGCGGTTATGGGAAGATGGGAATTTGTTAATGTCTGGTTGTAGAAAACCTGAAGTTGACCTTAATTAAAATGCACCAACCGCGTGTGTTACCGTGATGGTCTCTTCTCGGCGGGGTCCGAGAAGTGAACATGGTGTTGGAGTTATGCTTGACGTATGTTGTTTTAGGATCACTTCTTGATCATAGCTCATCGACCGTGCTTTTGCCTTCTCTTCTCGCTCTCTTTTGCGAATATGTTAGCCACCATATATGCTAGTCGCTTGCTGCAGCTCCACCTCATACCTTTACCTTACCTATAAGCTTAAATAGTCTTGATCGCGAGGGTGTGAGATTGCTGAGTCCCCATGACTCACAGATACTTCCAAAACCAGCTTGCAAGTGCCGTTGAACCGAGCAGGTGACGCAACCAAGCTCAAGGAGGAGCTCGATGAAGATCTTGTCCTTTGTGTTGTTCGTTTCCAGTTGATCAGTAATGGAGCCCGGTTGGGGTCGATCGGGGATCTGTGCAGCATTTGGGGTAGTCTTCTTTTATTTTGGTTCCGTAGTCGGACCTTGATTGTATCTGATTGATGCAATGCTTTATTCATAAAATTGTGTGAAGTGGTGATTGTAAGCCAACTATGTATCTCTTCAGCTTATGTATTACATGGGTTGTTTGCGAAGATTACCTCACTTGCGACATTGCTTTCGATGCGGTTATGCCTCTAAGTCGTGCTTCGACACGTGGGAGATATAGCCGCATCGAGGGCGTTATATAGAACACAAAGGAATTGTGGGCGTGGGTATATACATATTGCTTGCCATCACTAGTTGTTTCTTGATTCGGCGGTATTGTTGGATGAAGCGGCCTAGACCGACATTACGCGTATGCTTACGCGAGACTGGTTCTACTGACGTGCTTCGCACACAGGTGGCTGGTGGGTGTCATTTTCTCCAAATTTAGTCGAATCGGATTCAATGAACAGGGTTCTTTCTGAAGATCAAAAACAATCACTATACCGCATTGTGGTTTTTTATGCGTAGGTAAGAAGAGTTCTTGCTCAGCCCATAGCAGCCACGTAAAACTTGCAACAACAAAGTAGAGGACGTCTAACTTGTTTTTGCAGGGCATGTTGTGATGTGATATGGTCAAGGCATGATGCTAAATTTATTGTATGAGATGATCATGTTATGTAACGGAGTTATCGGCAACTGGCAGAAGCCTTATGGTTGTCTCTTTATTGCATAAGATGTAAGAACCATACAATTGCTTTACTTTATCGCTATGCGATGGCAATAGTTGCAAAAGCAATAGTTGGCGAGACGACCATGTGACGACACATTGATAGAGACCAAGATGATGGAGATCATGGTGTCATGTCGGTGACGATGGAGATCATGACGGTACTTTGGATATGGAGATCAAAGGCACAAGATGATGATGGCCATATCATGTCACATATTTTTATTTTGATTACATGTGATGTTTATCTTTTATGCTTCTTATTTTGCTTAGTACGGTGGTACCATTATAAGATGATCTCTCACTAAATTTCAAGGCATAAGTGTTCTCCCTGGGTATGCACCGTTGCGACAGTTCGTCGTGCTGAGACACCACGTGATGATCGGGTGTGATAAGCTCTACATTCACATACAACGGGTGCAAGCCAGTTTTGCACACGCGGAATACTCGGGTTAAACTTGACGAGCCTAGCATATGCAGATATGTCCTCGGAACACTGGAGACCGAAAGGTCGAGCGTGAATCATATAGTAGATATGATCAACATAGTGATGTTCACCATTGAAAACTACTCCATCTCACGTGATGATCGGACATGGTTTAGTTGATTTGGATCACTTGATCATTTAGATGACTAGAGGTATGTCTATCTAAGTGGGAGTTCTTAAGTAATATGATTAATTGAACTTTAATTTATCATGAACTTAGTCCTGATAGTATTTGCATAACTATGTTGTAGATCAATAGCTCGCGATGTAGCTCCCCGTTTATTTTGATATGTTCCTAGAGAAAAACTATGTTGAAAGATGATAGTAGCAATGATGCGGACTAGGTCCGTGATCTGAGGATTATCCTCATTGTTGCACAGAAGAATTATGTCCTTGATGCACCGCTAAGTGACAGACCTTTTGCAGCAGCAGATGTAGACGTTGTGAACGTTTGACAAGTTCGGTATGATGACTACTTGATAGTTTAGTGCACCATGCTTTATGGCTTAGAAGCGGGACTTCAAAAAATGTTTTGAACGCCACGGAGCATATAAGATGTTCCAAAAGTTGAAATTGGTATCTCATACTCATGCCCGTGTCAAGAGGTATGAGACCTCTGACAGTACTTTGCCTACAAGATGGAGGAGAATAGCTCAACGAGTGAGCATGTGCTCAGAATGTCTGAGTACTACAATCACTTGAATCAAGTGGGAGTTAATCTTCCCGATAAGATAGTGACTTACAAAGTTCTCTAGTCACTATCACCAAGTTACTAGAACTTCTTGATGAACTATAATATGCACGGGATAATGGAAACAATTCCCAAAGCTCTTCGTGATGCTGAAATCAGTGAAGGTAGAAATCAAGAAAAAAGCATCAAGTGTTGATGGTTGACAAGATCAGTAGTTTCAAGTAAAAGGGCAAGGGAAAGAAAGGGAGCTTCAAGAAGAATGCAAGCAAGTTGTCACTCCCATAAAGAAGCCCAAAGCTAGACCCAAGCCTGAAACTGAGTGCTTCTACTGCAAAGGAAATGGTCACTGGAAGTGGAACTGCCCTAGATACTTGGCGGATAAGAAGGATGGCAAAGTGAATAAAGGTATATTTGATGTGTACTTTACTAGTGTTTATAGCAAACCCCTCGGTATTTGATACTAGTTTAGTTGCTAAGAGTAGTAACTTGAAACGGGAGTTGCAAAATAAACGAAGACTAGTTGAGGACGAGGTGACGATGTGTGTTGGAAATGATTCCAAGGTTGATAAGATCACCATCGCACACTCCCTTTACCTTCGGGATTAGTGTTGAACCTAAAATAAATGTTTTTTGGTGTTTGCGTTGAGCATAATATGATTGGACCATGTTTATTGCAATACGGATATTCATTTAAGTCAAAGAATAATTGTTATTCTGTTTACATGAATAAAACCTTCTGTGGTCATACACCCAAGGTGAATGGTTTATTGAATCTCGATCGTAGTGATACACATATTCATAATATTGAAGCCAAAAGATGCAAAAGTTAACAATGATAGTGCAACCTATTTGTGGCACTTCCGTTTAGGTCATATTGGTGTAAAGCGCATGAAGAAACTCCATGCTGATGGACTTTTGGAATCACTTGATTATGAATCACTTGATCCTTGCGAACCATGCCTCATGGGCAAGATGACCTAAGACTCCATTCTCCGGAACAATGGAGCGAGCAACTGACTTATTGGAAATAATACATACTGATGTATGCGATCCGATAAGTGTTGAGGCTCACGGCGGGTATCGTTATTTTCTAACCTTCACAGATGATTTGAGCATATATGGGTATATCTACTTAATGAAACATAAGTCTGAAACATTTGAATAGTTCAAAGAATTTCAGAGTGAAGTGGAAAATTATCTTAACAAGAAAATAAAGTTTCTACGATCTGATCGCGGAGGCAAATATTTTAGTTACGAATTTGGTCTTCATTTGAAACAATGTGGAATAGTTTCGCAACTCACACCACCTGGAACACCACAGCATAATGGTGTGTTCGAACGTTGTAATCGTACTTTATTGGATATGGTGCGATCTATGATGTCTCTTACCGATTTACCATTATCGTTTTGGGGTTATGCATTAGAGACAGCTGCATTCACGTTAAATAGGGCACCACCTAAATCCGTTGAGATGACACCGTATGAACTATGGTTTGGCAAGAAACCAAAGCTGTCGTTTCTTAAAGTTTGGGGTTGCGATGCTTATGTGAAAAAGTTTCAAACTGATAAGCTCGAACCCGAGTAGTGTGTCTTCATAGGATACCCAAAAGAAACTGTTGGGTACACCTTCTATCACAGATCCGAAGGCAAGATATTTTGTTGCTAAGAGTGGATCCTTTCTAGAGAAGAAGTTTCTCTCGAAAGAAGTGAGTGGGAGGAATGTAGAACTTGATGAGGTCATTGTACCTTCTCCCGAATTGGAAAGTAGTTCATCACAAAAATCATTTCTAGTGATTTCTATGCCAATTAGTGAGGAAGGTAATGATGATGATCATGAAACTTCATATCAAGTTACTACCGAACCTCGTAGGACAACCAGAGTATGGTCCGCACCAGAGTGGTACGGTAATCCTTTCTGGAAGTCATGTTACTAGACCATGACGAACCTACGAACTATGAGGAAGCAATGATGAGCCCAGATTCCACGAAATGGCTTAAGGCCATGAAATTTGAGATGGGATCCATGTATAAAGAACAAAGTATGGACTTTGATTGACTTGCCCAATGATTAGCAAGCCATTGAGAATAAATGGAACTTCAAGAGGAATACGGACGCTGATAGTAGTGTTGCTATCTACAAAGCTCAAATTGTCGCAAAAAGGTTTTTGATAAGTTCAAGGTGTTGACTACGATGAGATTTTCTCACTCGTAGCGATGCTTAAGTCTATCCGAATCATGTTAGCAATTGCCACATTTTATGAAATCTGGCAAATGGATGTCAAAACTGCATTCCTTAATGGATTTCTTAAAGAAGAGTTGTATATGATACAACAAGAAAGTTTTGTCAATCCTAAAGGTGCTAACAAAGTGTGCAAGCTCCAGTGATCCATCTATGGACTGGTGCAAGCATCTCGGAGTTGGAATATACGCTCTGATGAGTTAATCAAAGCATATAGTTTTATGCAGACTTGTGGAGAGCCTGTATTTATAAGAAGTGAGTGGGAGCTCTGTAGCATTTCTGATATTATATGTGGATGACATATTGTTGATCGGAAATGATACTGAATTTCTAGATAGCATAAAAGGATACTTGAATAAGAATTTTTCAAAGAAAGACCTCGGTGAAGCTGCTTACACATTGAGCATCAAGATCTATAGAGATAGATCAAGACACTTGATAAGATTTTTCAATGAGTACATACTTTGACAAGATTTTGAAGTAGTACAAAATGGAACGGTCAAAGAAAGAGTTCTTACCTGTGTTGCAAGTTGTGAAGTTGAGTAAAGACTCAAAACCCGACCACAGCAGAAAATAGGAAGAGAATGAAAAGTCATTCCCTATGCCTCGGTCATAGGTTCTATAAAGTATGCTATGCTGTGTACCAGTCCTATTATATACCTTAGCATGATTTTGGCAAGGGAGTACGATAGTGATCTAGCAGTAGATCACTCGACAACAGTCACCATTATCCCTAGAGGACTAAGGAAATATTTCTTGGTTATGAAGGTGATAAAAGAGTCCGTCGTAAAGAGTTACGTCGATGCAAGCTTTTTTACATCGATCTAGATGACTCTAAGTCTTGATCTAGATACATATTGAAAGTGGGAGCAATTAGCTAGAGTAGCTCCGTGCAGAGTATTGTAGACATAGTAATTTGCAAGATACATATGGATCTGAATGTTGCAGACCCGTAGACTAAACTTCTCTCACAAGCAAAACATGATCACTCTTTGGGTGTTAATCACATAGCGATGTGAACTAGATTATTGACTCTAGTAAACCCTTTGGGTATTAGTCACATGGAGATGTGAACTAATCACATCAAGATGTGAACTATTGGTGTTAAATCGTACATGACGATGTGAACTAGATTATTAACTCTAGTGCAAGTGGGAGACTGAAGGAAATATGCCCTAGAGGCAATAATAAAGTTATTATTTATTTCCTTATATCATGATAAATGTTTATTATTCATGCTAGAATTGTATTAACCGGAAACTTAGTACATGTGTGAATACATAGACAAACAGAGTGTCACTAGTTTGCCTCTACTTGACTAGCTCGTTGAATCAATGATGGTTATGTTTCCTAACCATAGACATGAGTTGTCATTTGATTAATGGATCACATCATTAGAGAATGATGTGATTGACTTGACCCATCCATTAGCTTAGCACGATGATCGTTTAGTTTGTTGCTATTGATTCCTCGATAACTTATACATGTTCCTATGAGTATGACATCATGCAACTCCCGAATACCGGAAGAACACTTTGTGTGCTACCAAACGTCACAACGTAACTGGGTGATTATAAAGGTGCTCTATAGGTGTCTCCAATGGTGTTTGTTGAGTTGGCATAGATCGAGATTAGGACTTGTCTCACTCCGAGTATCGGAGAGGTATCTCTGGGCCCTCTCGGTAATGCACATCACTATAAGCCTTGCAAGCATTGTGACTAATGGTTAGTTGCAGTATGATGCATTACGGAACGATTAAAGAGACTTGCCGGTAATGAGATTGAACTAGGTATTGAGATGTCGACGATCGAATCTCGGGCAAGTAACATACCGATGACAAAGGGAACAATGTATGTTGTTATGCGGTTTGACTGATAAAGATCTTCATAGAATATGTAGGAACCAATATGAGCATCCAGGTTCCGCTATTGGTTATTGACCATAAGCGAGTCTCGGTCATGTCTACATAGTTCTCGAACCCGTAGGGGCCGCACGCTTAACATTCGGTGACGATCACTATTATGAGTTTATGTGTTTTGATGAACCGAAGGTTGTTCGGAGTCCCGGATGTGATCAAGGTCATGATGAGGAGTCTCAAAATGGTCGAGACATAAAGATCGATATATTGGAAGCCTATGTTTGGACATCGGAATGGTTCCGAGTGGTTCGGGCATTTTTTCGGAGTACCGGGAGGTTACCGGAACCCATCGTGAGAAGTTATGGGCCTTATGGGCCATAAGAAGGAAGCACACCAGCCCACAAGGGGCTGGTGCGCCCCCCTTGGGCAGGAGGCCGAATTGGAATATGTTTGGGGGGGGGGCTTTCCTTCTCTCCTACTCCTCCTTCCCTTCCTCTCCTACTCCAACTAGGGAAGGGGGGAATCCTACTTCCGGTGGGAGTAGGACTCCCCTAGGGCGCGCCATAGAGAGGGTTGGCCCCTCCCCTCCTCCACTCATTTATATACAGGGAGGGGGGTACCCCATAGACACACAAGTTGATCATTGATCTCTTAGCCGTGTGCGGTGCCCCCCTCCACCATAATCCACCTTGGTCATATCGTAGCGGTGCCTAGGTGAAGCCCTGTTCTAGTAGCATCATCATCACCGTCATCACGCCGTCATGCTGACGAAGCTCTCCCTCGACACTCTGCTAGATCGTGAGTTCGTGGGACGTCACCGAGCCGAACGTGTGCAGATCGCGGAGGTGCCATACTTTCGGTACTAGGATCGGTCGATCGTGAAGACGTACGACTACATCAACCGCGTTGTCATAACGCTTCCGCTTATGGTCTACGAGGGTACGTGGACAACACTCTCCCCTCTCATTGCTATGCATCACCATGATCTTGCGTGTGCGTAGGATTTTTTTTGAAATTACCGCGTTCCCCAACACCATGGAGGAGGAAGCACAAAGGGGAGACCCTCTCCCCCCTCTCTCGGTGGCACCGGAGTGCCACCGGGGGAACCATCGCCGCAGTGATTGTCTTCATCAACATCACCATCTTCATCACCTTCCTCATCTCTTTTACGTGGTCCACTCTCCCGCACCCCGTTGTAATCCCCTACTTGAACATGGTGCTTTATGCCACATATTACGATCCAATGATGTGTTGCCATCCTATGATGTTTTGAGTAGATTTCTTTTGTCTTTTGGGTTGATTGATGATCTAGATTGGTTTGAGTTGTATGTTTTATTTTGGTGTTGTCCTATGGAGCCTTCCGTGCCGCGCACACGTGAAGGATTCCCATTGTAGGGTGTTGCAATACGTTCATGATTCGCTTATAGTGGGTTGCTAGAGTGACAGAAGGTTAAACCCGAGTAAGGGGGTTATTGCGTATGGGATAAAAGGGACTTGATACTTTAATGCTATGGTTGGGTTTTACCTTAATGATCTTTACTAGTTGTGGATGCTTGCTAGAGTTTCAATCATAAGTGCATATGATCCAAGTATAGAAAGTATGTTAGCTTATGCCCCTCCCTCATATAAAATTGCAATAATTATTACCGACCTTGTTAACAATTGACTAGGATAATTCCGCACACCTATCCATTATTATTCCACACTCGCTATTTGTAATATATTGTGATATATTCTAACTTTGTGTTAACAATACCTACTTTTATATTTTAGTTCTATGATATCATGCAAAGCTATCCTCTTCATACCCACAACGTAGTTTTATTTCTCGTTTCTAGATGGAAGTAAACGTTCGGTGTACGTATAGTCGTATCAGTGGCAGATAGGACTTGAGAGAATATTGATCTTACCTTTAGCTCCTTGTGGGTTCGACACTCCATATTTATCATTTCCACCTTTGGAAATTGCTACAATGATTCCTTGCACTTGGGATTGTCAGGTGGACACCTGCGTGAAGGAGTTTGTGCGGTAGAGTAGTCGGCTATCGGGGCGGTCGGGGCTGGACGAACGGGGTGAAAAGCGGGTGGATGGGGAATGGAGAAGGCTAGAACACGAGATAAGGAGACGATACCGACGATGGCCGCAAACCTTTGCGCGACGATGCTGTAAAGGAGAATGAGAGAAAAGAGATGAGATGACAAAGGATGGGATACAGTCAAAGGTGACCAAATGGGCCGGTTTGGGTGTGTCGGCTTGAAATTCCTCTTGCCCGACCCGTGGCCCGTAGGGTTGTGCCCTGGTCGTGAGGCCGGGCACGCATGCCGGCACGAGATAGCTTGTTTATTCTTTTGTATACATCACAATAGCCTAATTATAGGCCCAAAACAGCCTAATAGGGCAAATTCTATATGGGCCAGCGTGCCTAACGTGCTGTCGTGGCGGCCGGTATAATAGGGGTCGTCCATTTTCTGTTTACCGTATACTAGTAACCATGCACGTGCAATGCACGTCTCATTAGAATTCAAAATTCAAATTGTGTATTTTGGATGCATTTGTAGATTTGCATATCGGATGCATCTAACCAACGTCAAAGAATCATAACTGGAGCAATCACTTGTTAGGGGCCTGATCTAGATCGAGAGGGAAGGAGGTAGGTGGGGAATTTCTTAGAGGAGAAGGAGGCCAGGAAGGAGAAGGACAGCTTCTCTTATGAGTATATTCGATTACAATAATTCTCGATGCCTCTCATCGATGCCCAACTGGCTACTTAACGACCGCCAGCCCGCACCCTCCCAGCCGGACCGCTCACGCGGCCATTGAGCCACCCTGCTTCTCTGCCATGGTGACCCCACTCGTCAGTACTGGTTCCATGGCCAGGGCCCGCCTGTTAGTCGTGACATTCCTCCCTCCTTGAGAACCGCCTTGACCCCAAGGCGGTGACGACGGAAACTTCTCTTGAAGCTTCTCCGGATCCTCCCAAGTAGCCAGGTTAGTAGGCAGGTCGCTCCATTGTATTAGGGTGCGGAGCTTCATCTCGCCTTGGAAGCGAACCATCTTGCATTCCAACACCTGGTCGGGAGAGTGAGATGCCTGCAAAACAGACTCAGATGGAGGTAATTCTGCACTGACTGGAACTGTTGCTCCCACCGCTTTCTTCAGCAGCGACACATGAACTACTGGGTGAATCTTGCTAGTTTCTGGCAAGTCGAGGCGATACCCCACTGCGCCTACTTTGGCTTGAATGATGTACGGTCCATAGTAGCGGAACGCCAGCTTCTGAAATGGCCGTCTTGCCACCGAAGTTTGAATGAAAGGTTGTAGCTTAAGTAACACCGCGTCTCCCACCTCAAAAGACCGGTCAGTACGGTGACGGTCTGCCTGTTTCTTCACACGGTCCTGAGCTTTCTTCAGCTGCTGATGTAGATGGTCCAGCAAGATTTCATGCTCCTGCAACCACGCTGCTAGGTCCGGTATAGTACTGTTGTCCACCTGATCGATGCCGAACTCACGTGGCAGTTGCCCACAGATCACTTCAAACGGGGTGCGCCCTAGCACCGAGTGGAAACTGGTGTTGTACCAGTATTCCGCCAACGAGAGCCATTTTGACCAGTTCCCCGGGAAGGAGTGCACCGAACAGCGCGAGTACGTCTCCAGGCACTGGTTGACTCGCTCAGTTTGCCCGTCCGTTTGCGGGTGGTACGAAGAGCTCATCCGCAGTTCGGTTCTGCACAGGCGAAATAGCTCCTGCTACACTTGACTCGTGAAGATGCGGTCTCTGTCCGAAATAATTCCCAATGGCATCCCGTGGAGCCTGTAAATCTCATGCATGAAGGCCTTTGCAATGTCCAGGGCCGTGAACGGGTGCTTCAATGGCACAAAATGTGCATACTTGGAGAATTTGTCGACGACCACCAGGATAGCATTATAGCCACCTGATTTAGGCAAGCCTTCGATGAAGTCAAGGGATATCACAGCCCACGGCCTTTTTGGAATGGGAAGTGGCTGAAGCAACCCGGCCGGTGACACTCTCTCCGTCTTGGCTTTTTGACAGGTCAGGCACTGCTTGACAAACTCTTTCACTTGTTGTTTCATTCCCTTCCAAGCAAACAGGTGTTTAATGCGGTTGTATGTTGCGTGAAATCCCGAATGCCCACCCGTGGCACTGTCATGCAGCGACCTGATGACATGTTGTTGTGTGTCAGTGTCCGGTCCAAGCCAAACACGCCCTTTGAACCTCAGCACTCCTCCTTGGAGCTGATAATCTGGTTCGGCACTCGGGTTCAAAGCTACCCTCGCTAGCAATTCTTTGGTGGCAGCATCCTCTTGGTACCCTGCACGCACTGCTTCCAGCCAGACGGGTTTGCATACTGACAAGGCTGCCAACTCCGCATCCTGCCCTTGTGCTTTTCTGGATAATACGTCCGCTGCTCTGTTCGAAATACCCGCTTTGTATTGGATCACATACTGCAGCCCGAGCAGCTTCGTAAATGCTCGCTGTTGGATGGGTGTGTTCAAGCGCTGGTCGGTCAGATGCAGGAGACTTTTTTGATCTGTGCGCACTATAAACTCTGCGTGTTGTAAGTATGGGCGCCAGTGGTCAATAGCTAGGAGCAAGGCCAAACACTCCTTCTCGTATGCCGACAGTCCTAAGTTGCGAGGAGCCAAGGCTCTACTGAGGTAAGCGACTGGGTGGGAATCCTGCATCAACACTGCACCGATCCCTGTTGCACTGGCATCAGTTTCGACCACGAAAGTTTTGGAGAAATCCGGTAGCGCCAGCACGGGTGCCTCAATCAATGCTTTCTTGATAGCACAAAATGCCGCATCAGTTGTGGGCGTCCAGACGAACACCACGCCTTTGTGCAATAAATCTGTTAGTGGCTTGCTAATGATTCCAAAGTTCCTGACAAACTTGTGGTAGTACCCTGCCAATCCGAGAAACCCCCGTAGCTCTTTCACTGTCTCAGGCACCGGCCAGTCCCTCACATTGCTCACTTTGGTGTCATCCATTGTTACTCCTTGCTCGCTTATAACGTGTCCCAAGTAGCTGATTTTTCTCTGAGCAAAGGCACACTTGGATCGTTTGGCGTAGAACCCGTTCTGTTGCAACAGTCCCAGCACTTGCGACAGCAAACTCACATGTTTCTCCAAGGTTCTGGAATGGACTAGAATGTCGTCCATGAACACTAGGACTCCTTCTCGCAGCATGGGTGACAGCACTATGTTCATGGTACCTTGGAAGGTAGGGGCCCGCCCGTCACTCCATATGGCAGCACCCGAAACTGAAAGTGGCCATGGTGGGTCTTGAAAGCTGTTTTGTGCTCGTCCTCTGGCAACAACCTGATCCGGTGGTAGCCTGCCCTGAGATCCAGCTTCGAGAACCAAGTGGATCCTGCTAATTCGTCCAAGAGCTCGTCGATCACTGGCATTGGATACCTTGACTTGATGGTTATTGCATTGAGGTGTCGGAAGTCAACGCAAAATCTCCACGTCTGATCCTTATTTTTGACCAGAAGTACCGGGGAAGAAAACGGACTCACATTGGGTGTGATAAGCCCCAGTCTCAGCATCTCTTTCACTTGTGCCTCAATCTCATTTTTCTGCTCCGGAGTGTAACGATATGGCCTAAGGTTCACGGGTTTTGTGCCTGCCACCAAAGGAATGGTGTGATCCCATGGTTTCCGTTGTGGCAGTCCTGATGGCTCATCAAACACCACTTGAAACTGGTCCAAGACTCGCTGGATAGAAGCTGGAAGAGCTTCCTGTTGTTCCTCTTGCCCTGACAAACAGAGCATGACTACGCCAACGATTGCATTCTCCTGCTCCATTTGCTCCAATTGTTCCACTAATATCTGTGCTGGTTGCTGAACCTCCTGGCGTAATCCTTGCATCTGTATCAACTGCCCTTGGTGGTGTAACTGCAATGTTTTCTCAGTCCAATCGATCAACATCGGTCCACAACTTTCCAACCAGTCCATGCCCATCACCATGTCATAGCAGCCCAGAGGAAGCACCCGCAGGTCAGTACTGAACTTGTGCTGTTGCGCCTGCCACTAACATTCTGGAATGTATCCCGAACAAGTGAGTTTTCCACCATCTGCCACTCTGACTGTCACGGGCTTCAGTTTGCAAATGCGATGGGCAAAGCGCTCTGCCACTGACTCACTGATAAAGCTATGGGAACTGCCTGAGTCAACCAATATCAGAACTTCTTGCTTGTCAATGCGCCCTAACAAACGGACCGTGCGAGGCGTTGTTTGCCCAGTGGTGGCCAGTTTCGAGATAGACATCAGTTGTTCTTCCTGCTCTTCCTCTGCCACTTGCTCCTGATGATCATTTCCCTCAGCTTGAAGCAAATCCAGTAATTCCTCCACCACATGGAGATGTACCTGGCGGCACACTGGTGGCCTTGACCCCAGCGTTCCCCACATTTAAAACACAGCCCTCTTGCTCTGCGGTAGTTGCGCAACGCCGCCATGCGATCGTCGCCCCGTCCTTGATCCGGTCGCCGATCTGGTGCGTGTGCTCCTTCAACGCCGCGCCTGTCCTCTGCGGCGGCTGGTGGAGGAGGCGGTACGGCACGCCGTGGAGGCGCTGCCAGTGCCAGCAGAGGTCGCTGCTGAGCACGCCCAGGCTCCGGGTGCCTGAATTCCTTGCGAGGCATCGCGTCCACTATCTCCTCCTGTAACAGAGACAAGGAAAAGGCAGTATCCAAATCTTGGGGTCGATGTAACGCAACACCTGCTCTAATTTCCACACACAACCCATCTAAGAATTTAGTGGTGAAATACACTGGATCAAACCCAGAATTGTGGGCTAAAATCTGATGCATCAACTCCTCAAAGCGTGCCATGTATTCAGACACTGTCCCAGTCTGACTAAGTGCTGCAAATTGACGGAGCTGCGCTTGTTACTGGTCGCGTCCAAATTTGCCGCACGGAGCAGTGCAAAGCTCCCCCCAAGTGAAGGATTGTGTGCTTAGTTCGTGCAATTGCAGCCAACGCGCCGCGTTGCCTGTAAAGTGCAGCGGAGCGACCCGCACCCACATCTCTTTGGGAATTTCGTACACATCGAAATACTTCTCGCATTTGGATCTCCAGAACTGTGGGTTTTCCCCGTCGAATTGCGGAAAATCCAACTTCGGAAGGGCCCAACGAGTCTGGTGCGAGTCATGGTACTCCTCCTCCGGGACACGACTCAGCTCTAAGCCGCGGGAAGTAGAATTTACGACAGGAGGAGAGAACGCACCCTTGACCGGAGGCGGTGCCAGGGTGGTGACCACCCCGTGTACCATGCCCCCGGAGTTGTTGATGACGTCGTGGCCACTTGGCCCGTGGTGCCCCGGTTCGGGCGCTGGGGGCTCCTCCCCAGTGAGCGCCGCTTGCCGGAGATCTACTGCTTCCCGAGCGAGATCCACTTCCGCGCTCGCCGAATCTGCCAGCGCGGGGTGGAGGGCGATGCGCCCTACTTGGGTGCGGAGCTCGTCGAGCTGATTCTGCAGGTTCATCACCGTCGGGCGCCATAGCTCGAGGGAGGTCTGGATCGCGTCCAGACGAGCGTCGTTCGCCTCGCGGCCCTCCTTGACCGATTGGATGAGCGCTGCGAGCTGCTCTTCCATGGCCGCCGTCTTCAACGCCTGCTTGGTGGTGTAACGTGGTCGGGGATAAGCCGTCTCCAGGTCACCGGATCACTGGACCTCTGATACCAACTGTTAGGGGCCTGATCTAGATCGAGAGGGAAGGAGGTAGGTGGGGAATTTCTTAGAGGAGAAGGAGGCCAGGAAGGAGAAGGACAGCTTCTCTCATGAGTATATTCGATTACAATAATTCTCGATGCCTCTCATCGATGCCCAACTGGCTACTTAACGACCGCCAGCCCGCACCCTCCCAGCCGGACCGCTCACGCGGCCATTGAGCCACCCTGCTTCTCTGCCATGGTGATCCCACTCGTCAGTACTGGTTCCGTGGCCAGGGCCCGCCTGTTAGTCGTGACATCACTATGCATAAAAGAATTATATGAAAAGTTGGTTAATGTGTTTTGATATACTTGCATGAGAAAAATGTATGATCATTTGTTAGTGTAGTTCCAGAATATACAAAAATGACGTAAAACATGTGTTATCCAAGCTGACCACATGAAAGACTCACGTTTGACACAATATACAAAACTCGGATCATTTTTGACACGGGCAATCTTGTGCATCCATAATTAACAGATCTAATGGCTCTCCATCACAATGTCTCAGGCTCAAGAAAACGTCCCCTCGGCTCTGTAGCCATACCCTCTCTCCCTGGCATTTTCTTTACTTGCAGAGTCTGCCTAATTTAAAATGTGTAGTTAGAAAGTGGAATGTCAAAGTTTATTTTACACTGTTTGTCCTATCAAGAATATAGCAGTTGTATGGTAGAGAAGTACATGGATGAACCCGGGTACATATGAACCCATTTTGAAAACACATTTCTAAATTCTAAAAAAATCTGAAAAAAAATTGCATGAGTACGTCTCCTTGTTTTATATGCGTGCATAAAGTTTCACGGAGAAATAACTTTTTTTATGGCCTGTGCAAAAAAGACAAAACATTATGTCGTGAAACACTATTTAGAAGCACTGAAATTTGTCTTTTTTGCAGAGGCAAAACAAAAAGACATTTTTTCATAAAACTTTGTGCGGCGCACACACATTTGAGAACTTGTATGCGTGATATTTTCTTTTGATTTTTTTGACATTTTAAAACATGCTTAAAATGCATTTTATGAAAAGTGGGTGCATATGCCCATGGGTTCAGATGGTGCCCTCTCCCATAGTTATCCTTCAGAACAAGAGGAAAGAGACTGAAACATATCGGTCTGCTCTATCTTCACTCCCTAGTAAAGTATGCGCAGTCAAAAGCTTCAACAGTATTGCATATGTAGCAGAAATGTGCGGTATGTATAATTCTTTGCACTGGAGGCAAAAGTTCAGTGGTGTGTGGTAGAAGGTAGAGTAAGTGGAAAATACAACATCAAGCTTTGCTGTCCATATAGACATTGTCGATTTCCAAAATTGGTGACTAATTTTATCAGCATCTCCGAGATGTCTGCGGACAAGAAAAAAAATAGTACAAACATCATGATACTCAATGATGCATAAATTAGAAAAAAAAAATCTTGCTGGAAGCAGACCATACTTGATGGTCCAGAGGAATGTTCTGACCCTTGAATTCCAGAAGATGCATACTGGAAGCAGTAGCAGGGGAGATCATTGATTGCTCAAAATGAGTAGGAGAAAGGCAGATAGAAAAAAATCAGATCTTCTCATGTCATTATTCAGTATAGAAGTTAAGGACAAAACGTAAAGCTCTACAACCACTTGGTTTAACATGATATATGTATTCTGAAGATTATTCAGTATTTGAAACTGCAAACATAAATATTTTCTCTCATAAGATACAACTGCCATGCATCTTTTTCAGAAAGTTCACATTCAGCTTGTACACAGTACCTTGCTAGTTGATAAACATCCTTGAGTAAACTCTTTGTATTATTATGTAGAAAAGGTCCCTACTTTATATTAGCCAAACAGAACTGTTGAAGTTGGCACATAACATGCACAGAAATCCGGAAAATAAATAAAAAATAATCACATTAAAAGCAGATGAGAAACATTCCCTAAAAATATACAATAAAATAAATGGATTGACATGAATGGAGAACAATCTAGAGGGATCTGTCTTTATTTGGCTTGGCTAAAACCTGAGTGGTTGTAGAACCTTACCAAGTGAGACTTCTTTAAACGGGGAATACCCTCTCGATCTTGACAAAGAACCGGCCTCCTGATTTTCTATCTGCAAGCAACCATGAAGAATCAGATGACAGATGTCATATAAAATATGCGCCATCCAGTAGACATGGATCTTTGTAAAAATACGTTCTTTGCATGCATTAAACATAACTTCTCATTACAGATTCTTTGCTATGTAAATTCATAGTAATTAAAAAGGCATAACTCTTAGCCCATATTTAGTCATTGCATAGCTAGAAAAAAATAGAACATAATTTCTCATTACAAATTCATTTTCTAGGAAGACATTTTCATCACCATGCCATGTTTTAAAATCTACCCATGCCCAAAGGCTATATACTATACTTCTTGGAGAACATATGAACCTAACTTTGATTCGTCGTGAAAATTAGCAATACTTAGTCATCATCTGACTGGCTGCAGTACCAAATTATCAACCCAACTAACTTAAAATCTAAAATTGGTGCAATACCTATATGTTGGGAAGGCAGTGAAGTCGAATGATTAGCTTCAACATCACTAATCATTGAAATTGTAAACGATGGCCTACTTGCTCATAGTTCCGACCTATTTGCTCACAGTTCCGATGATTAGGCATCTGCGGTAGGACAAAATAGTTCAACTGGGAAGAAATTTGTTAGAATGTATTTGTGAGCTACGGCCGAAAGCTTATCTAGCTCGCTTCTTCGTGCATGCTAGTCTCCCAGAAATCAATCAACATGCCTGCTTCCAAGCACTTGTATGCGCATGTTGCTATGGCTGAAAGCACTCCGCTCCGGGTCCCCCGCGTCGTCCGCTCCGGGCGACTCGGGGGCGATACCCTAGCCGCCCCCAGGTTTCCCTCGCCTCCCCTCCTCCTCCCCCGCCGCCGCCGGCAGCCGCCCCCGCGGCAGTAGGCGACGGCGGGGCTTCCCCGCGCACCCGCCTCGACGTGGAGACGCCCCCTTCCCGCATCAGACGCTGCCGCCCGCCTCCTCAACTCCTGGTGGCCGCCGAACTGCCAGATCAGACCGGAGCGGCCCTGGATCGGGGCTGGCTCCTCTCTGGCGGCTGGTGGGCCGGGGATCGCCGGATCCGCCCGGATCTGGCCGGCGCGGCCCTGCTTCGTCGCCCGGCTAGGGTGTTCGCGGCGTGGTCTCCCTGGTGGCGGCGATGTGGGTCGTTCTCCGTGTCTTGATGGGATGTGCGCGGTGGGTGGATGCCGGGGCGGCGGCCTCGGACGGCGTGGACGGCGTGGCCTCTTGACGGGCGACGGCCGTGGGAGCTGGTGGTCCGCGACTTCGGCTGTGCGGGCGGCGAGGTCTCGGTGGACGTCTACTACGGTGGGTCGGGGTGCCCCGTCACCCGGCGTGCCTGCTACGATGAAGTCCGATGCCTTCTCCGGCTGCGGGCGCTCCCCTGGCCAGGTCTTTGGCCGGGTGGTTGGGACGGGGGCGGGATCGGGGGAAACCCTTGGCCGTCGGCGGAGGCCACGACAATGGCGGCGCCTTGTGGGCGTCGGTTCCCTTCTTGGAGGCCTTGTCGAGGTCCTATCCCGTCTCTCACTGTGCTCTTCATTTGGGCAAAAGCTCTAGTTCCCCTTGCGGGCAACGGCGTCGTCCCTTCATCGCGCTCCTTCTTGAAGGCGTCGCCTGGGGTCCCCGGAAGCACGGTGGGCGCTTCGTGGTGCGTGTGAGGTGTTTGGCGGCGGCAATATGTGCGGCGATTTATCTATTCTACCGCTGATCTTCGTCCTGTGGTAGCGCTCCATCTGCTTGGTGATGTTCTACCGTAGGTGGTGGTCGTCATTCGGCGTCATGGTGGCGTTGATGGCGGAGGGCCTGCCAAGGATGGCACCTCAATCTGCTTGGAGATGGACCAGTGGAAGATGGTGGAGACGACACCTGTGAGTGCGTCAGACCGGTTTATGCCCCAGACCCGGTATGTGGCTAGGCTAGGGATTCCGGCTTTCGATGTTAGGTTTAGGTGACTGGTCTGGGTAGGGGCCCAGCTAGCACCCCTTCATCATATGGATAGGAGTAGCGGCATATGTTGCCTAGTTGGTGGATTCAGGCTTATTGTTGTAACACTTTGTAAGGTCCTCGGGAATAATCAATAAAGTGGCCGTATGCATCTTCCAGATGCAGAGGCCGGGGGTCATCCTCCTTTTCTAAAAAAAAATGGCTGAAAGCACTTCAGACCTACGCCATTCACAAATACATGATCTAAATCTGTTTGAATCAAAAAATCAACTCTAAACATAGTGAAGAGACCTCATGAGGTTATATTTCACTTATTGTAATTAACTCTAAAAATCAGCTAGATTGATTTGCACAGCAAATTGCAAACAAATTACCCAGATCAATCAATAAGTGTAAAATGATGTGGCCAGATTGATTCGTCAGATTTTTATGTTCTGTTAGGATGTGGCCAAATCGGTTCTTCACAAAATAAATTCCATTGCAAAAGGGCACTC
Source organism: Triticum aestivum (assembly GCF_018294505.1). Taxonomy (NCBI): domain Eukaryota; kingdom Viridiplantae; phylum Streptophyta; class Magnoliopsida; order Poales; family Poaceae; genus Triticum; species Triticum aestivum. Next base: position 414,459,151 of record NC_057800.1, read on the forward strand.
GACCCAACAAAGACATGAACGGGACTGATTCTAATTAATAAGTTGTAGCAACCGTACCCATAAAGCGGACTGGCAGCCAAAGATGACGGCAGCCGACGAACACCTATTCAGCTTTTGCTATAACAAAATTCCCACATAACAAACTGAAACAATCATTAGCCAGCAAGAAAATATTGTTTACCCCTAATCTCCAACTACCATAAACATCGGTACAAACTTGAAATAATTTTTTGCTTGACTTCTTGTAGGCATTATAACAAACACTTAAGAGGTCAGAAAATGCTTGTTGAACCTACCACGGCAGCCACTGATGCCATGGGAGAGGGTCACAGCAAGCTAGTAGTGGTGTGTAGGGAAAATATCAGATGCTACCAACACTTAGGTGATACCATGATATAGGCTTCTGGGCCGTTGGATCTCAGATCCGACGGCGCTCTCGAAAGTCTATTGTACCTACGCGAAATTTTAAGACTCCTGGATGACCTTTTTGCAAAATGCTCAAGAACTCCGGGGAGCCGTCGGATCTGAGAAGCTCGTATCATGGTATCACCTAATACATGGTATCACCTGATATCTTCCCGTGGTGTGTAGGAGTGCATGGGGTGGGTGGGGCAGCTTGGCGAGCATGTGGAGTGCGCCTCTCCTTGAGGAGTTGGACGCCGACAAGCTCCTCGCCTCCGGAAGCAGGAGCCTCTCACATGGCGGAGGCGGCCAGTGCACTGCTTCTTCCTCTGCAGCGACATGCGCGCGCTCTCTCGGTTGACCACAACTACGTGCGCTGCTCGTCCTCCCTCGAAAACGACTCCAGCGACTCGTCGTTCTTCAGGCCGCCGTCCCCTCCGGCGCCGGAGGATAGGTCCCCCCGCCTGGGGTTCCACTATAGGAGGTAGCCTGGGCCTGTAGGATGATGACGGGAGCGCGGGGCATGTGTAGGGGAGGCACGGGAGCGCAGCGGTGGTAGGGCAGGGCGGAGGGGACTGCGGAGGCGGAGCGATGGATCTGGAGCATAGAAATTAGTGGGATAATCATCGTGGAATCGTTGCGTAAATTAGGGTGTCATAGGCGGGGCCACGGAGATTGAGGGATGCGGAGGGCGACCGTTCGCAGACAGCGGCGTCTGCTCCGCAGAACATTCGATTTGAGCCGTTGATCTTGGTTCGCGTAATATAAGCTGTAGGATATGTTTAAGTTGATTTAATCGGAAGGTATGGGTAACCCCGTGTACAGTTTATTGTGTGGCTTGAGACAAGATTATGTTTGCTCTTTTAATAGTAGTATAGAAGTATATCTCTATTAATAAACCAGCTATTGCTTCGGGTCGTATGTCGTCGGCGGTTTTGCAAAATTGTCCTTGTGGTTTAGAGTATTCAACCCGCAGTCCATATAAAAGTTAACCGAACCGGTATGAGATAAAAGAAGAGGAAATCCCCTGCCTCCCGATCTCATCTTGACCTCCAGGCTCGAGCGCTTCGCCACCTCCCGCCGGCCGCCCCCCTCTCCCCTCGCCGCCGCGCGCCGCCACCGACGCCGTGGCCATTGGCGGCTCCCCCCGCCCCTGCTACCATGGTGCCGCCGGGACTCCTCCCCGCTGCTGAAATTCCCCATCGCCATCCCAAGGGCCTCGCCCGCTGCGCTCCCCTGGACCCTGAGCGCCGCCGCCCCAGCCACCCTCGAGCCTCCACCAGGTGACCCCAGGCGCCGCTGATCTTGTGTGCTGCTGCTCGAAGATTCCCCTGCTCGCTGCCCTCTCCCTCCCACTCCATGGTGCACGGGGCAGGGGGAACCGGATGGCGGCGGCGGCATGATCTCCGGTAAGCGGTGGGGCCGGGATCCGATGGCGGCGGCAAGCTCCTGTAAATAGGCGGTGATCGAGAGAGAGGGATTGAGAGAAAGCGAGATGCAGGGGAGAGAGATGGGAAGGAAGGAGAAGAAGATGAGCATGGGCAGTGGGGCGTACGAGACACAGAGGGCGGAGGGAAGGAGGATAAGGACAAATGGCAGGGGCGGCCTGTGTGATTGCTTCGGTGATGGCGTCCGGCGTCGGTTCATACCTCGGCGCGCAGCCGCAATCCCTCCCCTCCACCGTCTCCAAGTGGTGTAGGCTGCTGCAATCTCGCTATCTCAGCGATGTCCCAGCTGTGCGCCAGAGCCAGCCAACAAGACCACTATGTAGCTCAGGCCCAGAATTGGTCAATTTTATGCAACTGCAATACACAACGACACACAAAATAGATGCTCCTAGGCTTGATCTTTCAACTGCAACTAAACATACTCGCCCAATACTTATTATCGCACTTTTCTCAACTAAACATACTCTGTCCCGTGAGGAGGATTTCAGGGGAGATCGACTACTGTAAGTCTGCGACGATAACAAGAGGGTGATATTTGAGCTGGACTCTTGCGAACAACAGGTTCAGGAGCTCCAAGCCAACCCGGTCAAAAAAAAACGGCCATTGCCTTGAAAAAGATGTAAGATTTCTACTATCTAGCTTCTGTCACAAGATTTGCTGTAGCCTGTTATTTTGTATGGCAGTCAGTTTTGTTGTAAGAATGAGTAATAGATCTATTGTTCAATTCTTGTTTGAGATAGAATACAAGTTATGTTAAATATTCAATGTTTATTGAACATGACCATAGTGGAAAAGGCTTTAAAGATCAAGAGATGAGATATTTTTTCCTTTAACAGTTCAGTTTCTGAAAAAAAATCAACACAATAGCCAAATTTATTCCAATTTTCACATATAATACTTGCCGCTAAGAACTTATAGTTATAGGTATATGCTTTCACATGCAGGCCTGTCTTTGCTAACACGTATAGTGTCAGTTTAGAAAGACCTACGTAATGTTGTTTTGATTCTTAGCTTCAGGGAAAAAGGGATAGGTTCGAAAAATATTTATCTAGGATAGATGTATATTTATCTACGAGGATAGATGTACTTACTTGCAGAACTACAGTTTGTTGCAGTTGCTAGGGACTGTAAATTACGATTCTAATTCATTCTTTTGCATTTCAGTCTGTCATTCATTGTTACTTGAATGTTTCTCTTTTTGTGATCTCCCGTAGAAGCTTTTTGTTTGTTTTTTCACTGGAACAGCTCTACGCGCCTTGTGAAATTTCTGATGTAGTTTGGAAATATGAGTGAGAACTGCAAGTACGTTGATACTGCCCTCTATGTATCGAATCCAAGGATTTTTTTAATATATATTCTTTTTGTTAATTTCAAGGGAGGAAGAGAACTCCAGTACTATGGTAATGTTCTTGATTCTGATTCTCCATGGTTGATAATGTTGTTTAGGACCCTAAGCTTTGTCATGGCTGATTTAAATAGGCAAAGTTGGTTTAGAAGGAAAGCACTGCTACTAATTTTAGAACTAGGATGTCATTTTTGACAGTTGTCAGGTATTGCTTATTTGCATTGTAAGATCACAATTCTAAGATTAGTCTGTTTAGTTGTGTAGCATTGCATATTTGGGTCCTTGATTTTTTTCCTCGAAGATCAACACATTTGGTCAGATTTGGCTTATTTAATAATTAGCAAACAATAAATATTGAACATCTATGCAGTGCGACATTTCTTATGGATGGTCAGGTCGACACCGGCAACATCGTCTTCATTGTACCAAGGTTCTGCTGCTCCTACAACGGCAACCTTCTACTTCCCGAACATGACCATTGCAGCTATCCTTGTTGCTGTAAATTTTGTTTCTTTTCTTTCCCATAAATTATGGATATATGGGCATTCTGATCAGGTAATGTTCTTCTCTAAGATTTGATATTTGAAGCATGATGTTTGCGATCAGGTAATTTTCCTAGGGTCCTTCAGATGTCGATGTCGATGTTGATGGAAAATACACATGTTGCATACCTTTTTTGAAATCAGAAGTGGATACTAACATTTCACATCATGATATTGTAGTTTATAGTGCTAAGCTTGACTCCTCCATGGATAATAGGGGTGCACTACTTTGTTGGGAGGGAGATAATTGGTTGAACGGATAGCGTCGATGCCTTGCAAAGTTCCGCAGAGAACAAGCTATCTTGGAATTTCTTTCAAATGCAGAAAGTTTCGAGCAAGCAAAACTATACTCTGTAAATAATCTTCCTGAACCAGAGTTCTTAATTTTTCTTTCTATTTTTACCTTTTCCTGTACTGGATTTTAATGTACTGAACACTCTCCTTAATCAATGGGAGCAACACCTGATTGCCTTCATATAAAGAAACACAATGTAAACACATACGAGGCGATGTATAGCCAGCAGGAACAGGAAAAAAATGCTGCTCGAAGGTGAGTGGAAGTGCATGATTTTCTAGAATTATTTTCTTGACAGAAGTTACTATATTCTCAATATACATCACAGTTGTAATCATCTAAAAACAGAAAATCACTTCTAGAGTTGTAGTAATGCAAGTGACTAAAATCCCTTGCTAATTAAAATTGTAGTTTCTTTTATTTCACCGTAATGCTTTTTTGGGGAACGATCATGCATGTTTCTAATACATAGGTTGAAATAAGTAGACGAAGGTTAACTTTGTGTCGGAATATATTTACTCTCTACCAGTTTCTGTGTAAACCATCACTGAATACACGAGTATGACATCCATATCATTTCCAGTAAAAAAGTGTTGAGATATTTAGCTCCCGTACAATCAATATGAATTTATATCTATATGTAAACAAATAATTTCAGGCTGAAGATCACTAGAAGCAGCATGAAAAATTGACCTCTCAAAACATGAAAACAGTGGCTTACTTCAGCAGTCAAGCTTAAGAGATGGTTCACAATTAACAGCTGAGTTCACAAATGTGGCTCAACTTGAATTGTTTTATGTTAGACATTATAATTTTTGTGAGGTTTTGTTGTTCGCCCGTTGCAACGCACGGGCACTTTTACTATAGATATAGAAGTATAGAAGTATAGATATAGATAGGGCCGTGCCTGGCCAGGGAGCCAGGCACACAAGCCGGCCAAATCCTATTCGGCGCCTTAAGCGCCGAATACAGGCCAATCGGTACAGGGCGCACACACCCCCTTACACAGTCTTATAGCGGGCCGGCCCATCCTGCTTTCCTTTTCTTAAGAAAACCATCATTGAATACACGAGTATGACATCCAATCATTTCCAGTAAAAAAGTGTTGAGATATTTAGCTCCCGTACAATCAGTATGAATTTATATCTATATGTAAACAAATAATTTCAGGCTGAAAATCACTAGAACCAGCATGAAAAATTGACCTCTCAAAACATGAAAACAATGGCTTACTTCAGCAGTCAAGCTTAAGAGATGGTTCACAATTAACAGCTGAGTTCACAAATGTGGCTCAACTTGAATTGTTTTATGTTAGACATTATAATTTTCGTGAGGTTTTGTTGTTCGCCCGTTGCACCGCACTGACACTTTTACTATAGATATAGAAGTATAGAAGTATAGATATAGATAGGGCCGTGCCTGGCCAGGGAGCCAGGCACACAAGCCGGCCAAATCCTATTCGGCGCCTTAAGCGCCGAATACAGGCCAATCGGTACAGGGCGCACCCCCCTGTACACAGTCTTATAGCGGGCCGGCCCATCCTGCTTTCCTTTCTTAAAAAACCATCATTGAATACACGAGTATGACATCCATATCATTTCCAGTAAAAAAGTGTTGAGATATTTAGCTCCCGTACAATCAGTATGAATTTATATCTATATGTAAACAAATAATTTCAAGCTGAAGATCACTAGAACCAGCATAAAAAATTGACCTCTCAAAACATGAAAACAGTGGCTTACTTCAGCAGTCAAGCTTAAGAGATGGTTCATAATTAACAGCTGAGTTCACAAATGTGGCTCAACTTGAATTGTTTTATGTTAGACATTATAATTTTCGTGAGGTTTTGTTGTTCGCCCGTTGCAACGCACGGACACTTTTACTATAGATATAGAAGTATAGAAGTATAGATATAGATAGGGCCGTGCCTGGCCAGGGAGGCCAATCGGTACAGGGCGCACACACCCCCTGTACACAGTCTTATAGCGGGCCGGCCCATCCTGCTTTCCTTTTCTTATAAAACCCCCAAAAAATGAGCGTCCACCGCGACTCGAACCCCACTCGTTCGTTCACGTAGCTTCCGCACAAACCAGTTGAACGATCATGCATGTTTCTAATACATAGGTTGAAATAAGTAGATGAAGGTTAACTTTGTGTCGGAATATATTTACTCTCTACCAGTTTCTGTGTAAACCATCACTGAATACACGAGTATGACATTCATATCATTTCGAGTAAAAAAGTGTTGAGATATTTAGCTCCCGTACAATCAATATGAATTTATATCTATATGTGAACAAATAATCTCAGGCTGAAGATCACTAGAACCAGCATGAAAAATTGATCTCTCAAAACATGAAAACAGTGGCTTACTTCAGCAGTCAAGCTTAAGAGATGGTTCACAATTAACAGCTGAGTTCACAAATGTGGCTCAACTTGAATTGTTTTATGTTAGACATTATAATTTTTGTGAGGTTTTGTTGTTCGCCCGTTGCAACGCACGGGCACTTTTACTATAGATATAGAAGTATAGAAGTATAGATATAGATAGGGCCGTGCCTGGCCAGGGAGCCAGGCACACGAGCCGGCCAAATCCTATTCGGCGCCTTAAGCGCCGAATACAGGCCAATCGGTAAAGGGCGCACCCCCCTGTACACAGTTTTATAGCGGGCCAGCCCATCCTGCTTTCCTTTTCTTAAAAAACCATCATTGAATACACGAGTATGACATCTATATCATTTCCAGTAAAAAAGTGTTGAGATATTTAACTCCCGTACAATCAGTATGAATTTATATCTATATGTAAACAAATAATTTCAGGCTGAAGATCACTAGAACCAGCATGAAAAATTGACCTCTCAAAACATGAAAACAGTGGCTTACTTCAGCAGTCAAGCTTAAGAGATGGTTCACAATTAACAGCTGAGTTCACAAATGTGGCTCAACTTGAATTGTTTTATGTTAGACATTATAATTTTCGTGAGGTTTTGTTGTTCACCCGTTGCAACGCACTGACACTTTTACTATAAATATAGAAATATAGATATAGATAGGGCCGTGCCTGGCCAGGGAGGCCAATCGGTACAGGGCGCACACACCCCCTGTACACAGTCTTATAGCGGGCCGGCCCATCCTGCTTTCCTTTTCTTATAAAAACCCCAAAAAATGAGCGTCCACCTTGACTCGAACCCCACTCGTTCGTTCACGTAGCTTCCGCACAAACCAGTTGAATGATCATGCATGTTTCTTATACATAGGTTGAAATAAGTAGACGAAGGTTAACTTTGTGTCGGAATATATTTACTCTCTACCAGTTTCTGTGTAAACCATCATTGAATACACGAGTATGACATCCATATCATTTCCAGTAAAAAAGTGTTGAGATATTTAGCTCCCGTACAATCAATATGAATTTATATCTATATGTAAACAAATAATTTCAGGCTGAAGATCACTAGAACCAGCATGAAAAATCGACCTCTCAAAACGTGAAAACAGTGGCTTACGTCAGCAGTCAAGCTTAAGAGATGGTTCACAATTAACAGCTGAGTTCACAAATGTGGCTCAACTTGAATTGTTTTATGTTAGACATTATAATTTTTGTGAGGTTTTGTTGTTCGCCCGTTGCAACGCACGGACACTTTTACTATAGATATAGAAGTATAGAAGTATAGATATAGATAGGGCCGTGCCTGGCCAGGGAGCCGGGCACACGAGCCGGCCAAATCCTATTCGGCGCCTTAAGCACCGAATACAGGCCAATCGGTACAGGGCGCACACCCCCCCTTACACAGTTTTATAGCGGGCCGGCCTATCCTGCTTTCCTTTTTCTTAAAAAACCATCATTGAATACACGAGTATGACATCCATATCATTTCCAGTAAAAAAGTGTTGAGATATTTAGGTCCCGTACAATCAGTATGAATTTATATCTATATGTAAACAAATAATTTCAGGCTGAAGATCACTAGAACCAGCATGAAAAATTGACCTCTCAAAACATGAAAACAGTGGCTTACTTCAGCAGTCAAGCTTAAGAGATGGTTCACAATTAACAGCTGAGTTCACAAATGTGGCTCAACTTGAATTGTTTTATGTTAGACATTATAATTTTCGTGAGGTTTTGTTGTTCGCCCGTTGCAACGAACGGACACTTTTATTATAGATATAGAACTATAGAAGTATAGATATAGATAGGGCCGTGCCTGGCCAGGGAGGCTAATCGGTACAGGGCGCACACACCCCCTGTACACAGTCTTATAGCTGGTCGGCCCATCCTGCTTTCCTTTTCTTATAAAACCCCCAAAAAATGAGCGTCCACCGCGACTCGAACCCCACTCGTTCGTTCACGTAGCTTCCGCACAAACCAGTTGAACAATCATGCATGTTTCTAATACATAGGTTGAAATAAATAGACGAAGGTTAACTTTGTGTTGGAATATATTTACTCTCTACCAGTTTCTGTGTAAACCATCACTGAATACACGAGTATGACATCCATATCATTTTCAGTAAAAAAAGTGTTGAGATATTTAGCTCCCGTACAATCAATATGAATTTATATCTATATGTAAACAAATAATTTCAGGCTGAAGATCACTAGAACCAGCATGAAAAATTGACCTCTCAAAACATGAAAACAGTGGCTTACGTCAGCAGTCAAGCTTAAGAGATGGTTCACAATTAACAGCTGAGTTCACAAATGTGGCTCAACTTGAATTGTTTTATGTTAGACATTATAATTTTTGTGAGGTTTTATTGTTCGCCCGTTGCAACGCATGGGCACTTTTACTATAGATATAGAAGTATAGAAGTATAGATATAGATAGGGTCGTGCCTGGCCAGGGAGTCAGGCACACGAGCCGGCCAAATCCTATTCGGCGCCTTAAGCGCCGAATACAGGCCAATCGGTACAGGGCGCACACCCCCCCTTACACAGTCTTATAGCGGGCCGACCCATCCTGCTTTCCTTTTCTTAAAAAAAACCATCATTAAATACACGAGTATGACATCCATATCATTTCCAGTAAAAAAGTGTTGAGATATTTAGCTCCCGTACAATCAGTATGAATTTATATCTATATGTAAACAAATAATTTCAGGCTGAAGATCACTAGAACCAGCATAAAAAATTGACCTCTCAAAACATGAAAACAGTGGCTTACTTCAGCAGTCAAGCTTAAGAGATGGTTCACAATTAACAGCTGAGTTCACAAATGTGGCTCAACTTGAATTGTTTTATGTTAGACATTATAATTTTCGTGAGGTTTTGTTGTTCGCCCGTTGCAACGCACGGACACTTTTATTATAGATATAGAAGTATAGAAGTATAGATATAGATAGGGCCGTGCCTGGCCAGGGAGGCCAATCGGTACAGGGCGCACACACCCCCTGTACACAGTCTTATAGCGGGCCGGCCCATCCTGCTTTCATTTTCTTATAAAACCCCCAAAAAATGAGCGTCCACCGCGACTCGAACCCCACTCGTTCGTTCACGTAGCTTCCGCACAAACCAGTTGAACGATCATGCATGTTTCTAATACATAGGTTGAAATAAGTAGATGAAGGTTAACTTTGTGTCAGAATATATTTACTCTCTACCAGTTTCTGTGTAAACCATCACTGAATACACGAGTATGACATCCATATCATTTCCAGTAAAAAAAGTGTTAAGATATTTAGCTCCCGTACAATCAATATGAATTTATATCTATATGTAAACAAATAATTTCAGGTTGAAGATCACTAGAACCAGCATGAAAAATTGATCTCTCAAAACATGAAAACAGTGGCTTACTTCAGCAGTCAAGCTTAAGAGATGGTTCACAATTAACAGCTGAGTTCACAAATGTGGCTCAACTTGAATTGTTTTATGTTAGACATTATAATTTTTGTGAGGTTTTGTTGTTCGACCGTTGCAACGCGCGAACACTTTTACTATAGATATAGAAGTATAGAAGTATAGAATAGATAGGGCCGTGCCTGGCCAGGGAGCCAGGCTCACAAGCCGGCCAAATCCTATTCGGCGCCTTAAGCGCCGAATACAGGCCAATCGGTACAGGGCGCGCCCCCCTGTACACAGTCTTATAGCGGGCCGGCCCATCCTGCTTTCCTTTTCTTAAAAAAATCATCATTGAATACACGAGTATGACATCCATATCAATTCCTGTAAAAAAGTGTTGAGATATTTAGCTCCCGTACAATCAGTATGAATTTATATCTATATGTAAACAAATAATTTCAGGCTGAAGATCACTAGAACCAGCATGAAAAATTGACCTCTCAAAACATGAAAACAGTGGCTTACTTCAGCAGTCAAGCTTTAGAGATGATTCACAATTAACAGCTGAGTTCACAAATGTGGCTCAACTTGAATTGTTTTATGTTAGACATTATAATTTTCGTGAGGTTTTGTTGTTCGCCCGTTGCAACGCACGGACACTTTTATTATAGATATAGAAGTATAGAAGTATAGATATAGATAGGGCCGTGCCTGGCCAGGGAGGCCAATCGGTACAGGGCGCACACACCCCATGTACACAGTCTTATAGCGGGCCGGCCCATCCTGCTTTCCTTTTCTTATAAAAACCCCAAAAAATGAGCATCCACCGCGACTCGAACCCCACTCGTTCGTTCACGTAGCTTCCGCATAAACCAGTTGAACTAGATGACCACATGCCCTATAACCGTTCTTTGTCTTCTCTTTATAATATGCGAAAAAGGAAGCTGTTTTCCCTGTTTCTTTTCCTTTTTTCTATCTTTTTTCTCTTTCTTAAATGGCGTGAACTTTTTCAAAAGCCACCAAATTTTCGCAATATCGGTGAACTTTTTTTCAAATTCTATGAACTTTTTTCAAAATTGATGAACTTTTTCAAAAATCGATGAACTATTTTTCAATTTGATGAACTTTTTTTTAAACTCGATGAACTTTTTTCAAACTCGGTGAACTTTTTCAAAATCGATGAACTTTTTTTTAAAATCAATGAACTCTTTTTCAGATCGATGATCTTTTCTTTCAAAATCAATGAACTATTTTCATTTTTGTGATTTTCTTCAAAATTGATATTCTTTTTATAGGGATTTCACAAAGAAAAACTTTTTTGCGGGAGTTCGATCGAGAGCGAACGTACCTTTTTTTCTATATTACTATTAAACAAGCAAACATTATCTTTCCTAAGCGCACTCCGTTTAACGTACACACAACAAACCAGAACAATTAGAGCCTCACGATCACCTCATTCATTTAGATCTAACCGTTAAGATAACAATCAAATCTCAGCAGAAGTACGTTTAGCAATTTTGAGGAGCGGACGAAAACTCTGCCTGCCATCGAAGGGATGGAAGATTCATTTGGCAACCACGTGATTCTACCCCCAATTAGCGCTAACTTTCCACCGAATCCCACCATAAAATTAGCGCTAACCAAAATTAACCACGCGTCCCAGTTCTCGCCTTCTCCTTCTGCTGCCGCAGGCCGATCTGCTTGGCCCCGATGCGACTCACGCGCCCGGCCGCCGCCAACGCCCCGTCGTCCCCGTTCCTCCGCCACTATCGGCCGCCGCGTCGGCTCCTCCGCTAACGGTACGTGCCCTCACGGATCCCTGCATTGCCGCCACCCACGCCGGCGCGCAAGCGATGGTCCGAGCGCCGCTGCGCCAACCGGGGCCTCGCCTGCCTGCTCCCCGCTGCGCCACGGGCACATGTGCCAGTCCGAGCGCCGTTGCACTACCCGGGTGCAGACCTCCCCGCAGCTCCACCTCCTCTTCGGCTGATTCTTGGGGTCAATCACGACGGACACCTGATATATACAAGTTGCTAAATTTAAAATTTTATTGCGTGTTGCTGTGTTGAGAACTTGAGATTGGGTGCAACAATTTCGCAACTCCGGGAAAAGCTTCTGCAGGATGGCATCACCTGCGGGGTCACCTGCATCCACTTCTTGTCGATCACCGTTCCGAGGATGTGAGACCGACTGGCAAAGCATGGCACCAGTGGTAAGTTCACCCAGTTGGTCCACTCGCCGTTCCCTAACTCTGGACACGTGATGCTTCCCGTGATTTTTATACTTGGCTCAAGGTATGCATGTAATTAACTTATTGTTTCTGTTGAGGTGGAGGCTGTAAATGATTGTCACAACTCAGTCCTGAATTATTCATCGGTCGAGCAGTTGCACGGCCATCTTCCTCCGTGGGACTTCAATGCTTCCTTGCGTTCATCTCTATGAACATGTGCAACTTGTCCAATGAATTGCCCCAAGTGGTTGTATTTAAAACTCCAGAACACTGTTGTAAATTAGTCATTACCATTTCTTTGAAGAGATTTTTGTAAATTCTGATATAGGACTATGCTCATTGATTCATATATATTCCCGAAAGTTTCTTTTGCAGAGATGGAAATAAGTATTTGTGATATTGTTAGGTTCCATTTTTGGAATCATTAACACACACGTGGATTTTTTGCAATTAGAAACATTGTACATTGTATTCTTGAGATAGGTTCTATGACAATATCCAGAAGTTGAAATGATTTAATATATAGACCAAGTCCAGGACATAGTTCAGTGGATGCGATAAAGCGTGTGCTAGAAACCCTTTCATGTACATGACCATGGACAAGAAATAATATGCAAGCAACAATATCTAATATATTTGCTGTTGCTTCTAGATTGCAAGTAGTTACACTCTTTCCTGAAATTGTAGTTCTTAGTGGCTGAGCCTTATGTAATCCGAAGAGTGGCAGAGGCGAGCTTATTGGGTCACATAATTATTATTTATAAGCACCTAGGACATGTCAATAAGTTAACATGGCAGATTTATTACACTAATATGTCTTGGCCATGTATAATTCTGTGCACGATGATGGTCATGATGCTTGCTGACTCCTTTGATCAAAACTATCTTAGTATGTATAGTGCCAAATACAGAGCATGGATGTTGATTCTCAAAACACAATTTTTGGTGCACTTCCATGAGTACATCAAGAATGAAGCTGAAGACAACATCCATGAGAACCGCATAAGCTTATCATGAATACTGAGATAATTACTTGTGTTGTTGCTTGATGCATATAATTGTAAGTTATAGCATTTCTTAAAGCTCATTCATATTATATGTTGATTTGTAGTATTCTTACTGCTATCAAATTGTTTTTCTATGCATGTGATTTCTCACGTCTGATTGTAAATCCGTCAAAACGTGCGTTGCACGTGCAAGCTTACTAGTTTTTTTAGAAAAGAGCGAACATACCTGCGCGCGATGGAGAGCGGTCTTTTCTTTTCCGAGCGAGTTGCGAAGGATGCTGCGCTTTTTTAATGGGCCGGCCCAATTTCTCGTGCGTGTAGGCGCCAGCAACGGGATCGGGCGCATAGAGCGCTGACGAGGAGGTCTCCACGAGCCGGCCCAACACAACCTTGGCGTGCCTTGCCTGGCCGGTATAGCCCAGGCTGTGCCGGGCCATGCCGGGCCGGCCCATCTGGCCAGGTTTGGATGCGAGCAGCGAAGGCCCAACCTAGCGAATTACCGACTGAAAAAAGAGAGCCTCAGAAGCACTGAAACACATTCTTGTCGCTACCAGGCTGAGCGTTTTCTCCTTCCCAGCGCCCGCCGCCGTTGACGGCGCCGAGGCCTATGCTTAGCTCACCGGAGATAGGGCCACCGTCGGAGAACAAGCCGATGATTTCACCACCACTATTCCCTTCCGCAGCACCTCCCCAAGAAACCCCCCAACCTACCACCGCAGATCCGCTGGAGCCAGCCCAATCTGATCACGCCGAGTCGACTCCACCGCCGCATCCAGGCGTCACCGCGACGTCTCCGGAAGCTTACGAATCTACGGTGTCGGCGCCGGTGCATATTGACGGAAAAAAGCGAGAGGCGGGCAGGCCGCCTTCGCTCTCCGCCTCACCTGCTCTCGAAGCCACCAAACCGGAGCAGCACGCTTCGCCTTTGCCGCCGCCAGCGGCCGAGGCTTTCCCCGAGGCAGCGACCACGGAGGCATCGCCTTCTCCCTCGCACCAAATCGTGGCGGCCTCGGTGGTGGAAACTCCGTCGCCGTCAACCCCATCTAGCCCTCCAGCTTCGACCGCAGGCGCCCTGTCGGATGGGTCAGTCGCTGATTCGGCCGCAATGGTGTCCGAGGAAGCCGGCCGGCTACCCGCTGCGCTCGAATCGATGGATGCCAACCGGCCCACTGCTCCTGCACCGCCGACGCTACCATTGAAGAGTGAACCAGAGGGGTTGTTGCCACAACAGCATCGGCGACCACCTTGGCCTACGGTGCTTCCAGGGTGTGAAAATTTCGAGCACTCACAGCCGCCTTCTCCTCGCCCTCCCCAGGTTGAAGCTGCACATGGCTTGCCAGATGCGGCCCAGACCAATGCAATTGCAGTGACCTCGGAAGAGCCTGGCGCGCCGTCAGCATGGAAGAGTGACTCTGAGGGGTCATTTGAAGTAGCAATGCATATACCACTTTCTTCCCCAACGGAGGCTGAACCCTGTTCGCCGGACATGGCGCCTCCCGGGTTTGAGAAATTTAAATTTTCATGGCCGCCACTACCCCCTCCCAACCTGTCAGTCAAAACTGCACACTCATTGCTAAATCCGGCTGTGCCGGAGGGGGTGGCTAAACCACTGCCTGTATTGGAGACTATGGACACAAAGGCAGTTGCTGCACGTAACCTGCCACTGCCATCATCGGAGAGTGGGGCAGAGGAGCCATTGTGGCAGCCACTGCTGAGATCACCTTCTCCCATCACACAAGCTGAGCCCTGCTCACCAGATATGCCACCTCCTGGGTTTGAGAATTTCAAGTTGTCATGCATGCCACTATCCAATGAAAACACATATGCCTCATCCGATGTGATTGCCGCCAAGGCAGTGGCAGTGGCACCTGAGGAGGCGGTGTTACCAGTGCCAACATTGAAGGCAATAGATGTCGAGACAGACAGTGCGTGCAACTTGCTGCCACCATTGGGGAGCAAGTTGGAAGGGTTATTGAAACAGCCATCATTGAGATCAACTACTCCAGTTGCAGAGTCTGGTCCTTGTTCACCGGAGATTGCACCGCCCGGGTTTGAGAGTTTTAGATTGTCATGGCAACCATCATCCACGCCTCCGTCTGGGACTGCATATATCATGCCAGATGCTGCTGTGATGCCATTGCCCGTGACATTGGAGGAAGCAGCTGGATCACCACCTGCATTGGAGGCAATGGATGTGGACATGAATGCCATACATCCACTAACAGTTCCTTTAGAGAGTGGAGTGGAAGGATCGCTGCAAGAGCCACAGCCAAGGCCACCTTCTCCTATTTTGCAAGATGTGCCCAGTTCACCAGATATGGCACCTCCAGGGTTTGAGAATTTTAAGTCATCACGGCTACTGCTACCTTCTCCAGTCTTCTCACAGACTGCATACACCTTACACGATTCAACCACCACTATAGCTGAATATGTGTCGGAGGAAGCAGCTCAGCTATCACCTGCATTAGAAGCAATTGATGTGAAAATGGAGACATCACCGGAGAGTGGAGCAGAGGGGTCATTTACCACAACAACTGCACTGGCGGCCATCTCCTAAGGAGAATAGTACTGCTTGTTCACCAGAGATGGTGCCTTCAGGGCATGAGAACTTGCAGCCTTTGCCATATCCTGCTTTTCTTCCTCAAGCTCAGACCCCAGATGTAGTTGCCACTGGGGTAGTCATAGGGGCATTGGACCAAGTGCGTCATCCAGCGCCTGTACTGGGGACAATTGAAGAGGGCACATCACCCATTCTGTCACCACCGTTGGAGGGCGGGTCATTGCCACAGCTAGAGCCACAGATGAATTCTGTTACGGCACATGTTGTGGACACCCCGACGCATGTACCTACTACAGATTGTGTTGCAGTTAACTCAGAGGGAACAGTTCTGCCACCGCCTGCATTGCAGGCGATGGTTACAAACATGGACAGTGCAACTACATCGCTCCCGCGATTGGAGAATGGAGCAGAGGGGTCATTGCCCCAGCTAAGGCAGCAGTCATCTTCTCCAAATGTTCAGGCCGCACCTTGTTCATTGGATGCGGTGGAACTTCTGCCACCACCACCACCTCCTTTCGTTAACAAAGGTTACTAATGTTCCATTTCATTATTTTTTGGCTGCATTTCATGTATATTACAAAATTACCGTGTATCTTAGCTAGTACCCCCTCTGTAAACTAATATAGGAGCGTTTAGATCACTACTTTAGTGATCTAAACGCTCTTATATTAGTTTACAGAGGGAGTATTTAATGGTCATCTATGGAGTTCTTGGCGGTGATAATGATTGGATATGAGTGCTGCACAATTAAGATATTAGTATATAAAGACATGAACACGATGAAAAGCTCCAAAAATTTTTTCCATGCGATCCAGATTGGATCGGGTTCCACTATCAATCAGATAATGGAACAAACAAGGTCCATCGCGTCCACAGCGCAAAACAGGCAACAAACGAAAAGGCCCCAGAGAAAACATGATTCTCAGAAGGAGGCCAAACTGCTGCAAGCACCGCTAGGGAGGGAGGGGGCGGGGGGTACAAGTTCATAGCAAACTAAAACAAGACGCTAACGAAAACAAACACAGTTCTAGAGACACTCCAAAGGCCCCTATTCTCAACCCAAAAGGGGGAGAGAAACAAAAGGTTCGAAGCACACGCAGGTGCGCACAAAAAGCTTCCTCCAGGAGGCCAACCAAACTCATCTTGCTTCAGGCCGTTTCATCGGCGTCTTCATCCATTGCATCCTTACATCTTCATCCTGTTGTCCTCCACCATCACCCAGCATGAGAGTCTCTCTTGCATTTGCCCTTGGACTGCTATCATGAGCCTCCAGTGCTGTTCTTGAAATTTATTATCGTATTTACTCGAAATGGTTACATGGTTGTGGGTGTTTACATACATGTAACCTTGCCATTTGAAAGTCAATGAAATGGTGGGGTTTGGTTGCCTAGCCTCCTTCGGTACCTGATCTGATAACAATGTTCAAATTCAACAAGGAAAACCCAGTTATAATATATTGTATATTTAAGAACAGCAATAGACAGAAGAAATTGTGTTGCACACATGCACAATCCAGATTTACGTGCATTCATCTTACACGTAATATCCATAAACGATAACAAACTTCTCATCTGGGCTGTTATAGTAGCAAACCACATGCAGTTCTGAATTAAAGAAGCCAACTGTACCTACATAGAAATCAAGGGTGGCAACCTTCATAACAATGTTCGATATGTTAACTTTGTGCAGAAGTAGGTCAAATGGTGTGTGGAAGCTGCCGTGAACTTATTGCTTATCCTAGAGGTGCTGTTCATGTACAGTGTGCTGCCTGTGGGACAATAAACCTAGTATTGGAAGGTACATACCATTTCTACTTTGTTCAACAGTTCTCTGCTTTCCCCATTTTCTTGTCATTCATTTTGTTCCTGTATTTTTTTAAACCGCCAGGGAGGGTAAAAGTCCCCAGTTTCATTTTCACTCATTTTCTGTATTACCGATCCAACTTTTTCTTTGGTCATTGAACATCACGTCTTGTCTCTTATTCTTTATTTCCCATACAATAGTTTTAAGGCTGCCCCTTTTCTCCCCAGTTCTTCTATCATGGTCTAAAACTTTATGGGGGTCCTCTATATCGACACTAGCTCACTTGACAGAGATTTGAGGATTCCAAGTTGCTACTCTGCTAGTTCTGGATGGCCATCGGCTCAAATATATCTAAATTAAATATCTTTTGAAACATGGACGCCCTTAATGTTTCATTTTATACAAAAAAAAAATCTTGTAGCATGATTTTATCCATGTGCATTCTTACCCTCGCATGGGTGTTGAAACATAGCACCTTCTTATGCTTCCAAGGGTATCTTACCTTATATTTGTGTTGCAGCACATGAAGTTGGGAATGTACACTGTGGACGATGTGAGATATTGCTGATGTATCCTTTTGGGGCTCCTGCTGTTAAATGTTCTTTGTGTCTTTTTGTCACTGAAATTGGAGTAAGTGAACTATGACTACTCATGTAATTTATTTGGCACACGTGCTTATTTGTGTTATATTTCCGAGCAAGGAAAATTTTATTGCCACTGAAGAAAAATAAAATAGCACCAATTGTCTATGCATGCACCTGTGTGCCAGCTCCTTTAATAAACATGCTGCCATCCCTGAATCCCAGCCAATATAAAAAGTTTTTCTCTTCCTCTGTCTTTTATAATCAACCATAGCTTTGTTGTAGATATGATGCTTTTCTGCTCTAGATCTCTGTGATCGTTATTATGTTAAGGCTTTCCTATCTGTAGGATTACAGCAATGGCAGTACACTCATTCTCTTCAATTTCCTTATTTCAGGAGCGGAACGTTCGTCGTCGGATATCAGTCGAGCAGGTTACACCTCACCAACAAGAGCTGGCTAATCAGGTCTAGGTGAAGTTAATCAATATTGGTCCTGTATACCTGGTTTACTGTAATCCCAAGAAACTTCAAACGCCATCTATAAAAACAAAAGGAAAACTTGAAATGCTGGTGTGGAAATTCTTGCAGTTTTTGGCATGGGCATTTTGCTCTCCTGGAGTCAAACAAGATAGATGCCTTTATTCGAAATGGAGGCAAAAGATTTGCCCCATTCATTTTTTTTTAGAAAAGCCCCATTCATTAATTAAGGAGTTTGAATAAAGTTATAAGAGCAGAAGAGCCCAAAGGCAGGGAAACACCATTACAAGGTCTACTCTCCCGGCAAGATTTCACCCAAAAAATTTGCGCCCGCGATGGCCCAACGCGTGGCCTCTTTCTTGATGTTATGTAGGAGGATAAACGGTGGAGCAGCAATGTTCCGAAAAACATGAGGCCCCGCTTGGATTCCCTGTAAAGTTTTACAAGTGTATATTGATTACCCCTGTAAATTACTGGAGATCAGTAAAATACAACCGGATATACAAGGGGAGTCTACAGCGCGCTTGGTTCGTCTTGTTTCTCACTTGGTTCAGGGAGTGTTCCCATGCGTTGTGTCCCCATGCGTTGTGTCGTTGGCGGCGGGAACACAATGAACTGCAAGGCCGGCGGCCGACGGTGCCAACTAGACGCCCCCACCATGCCCGTGTTCCTCGGCCCTCCTTGTGGCGGAGCGGGGCCACGACGGCTGCGGGATACGGCTGCAGTGCCGGCGCGCGGAGGTGCTCCGGCGGCGGTGCGAGAAGGCGCTCCGGCGACGTCACGGACGCGGCGGCAGCGTCAGCCCGAAGCTCGGCGGCGATGTGGCAGGACTGCAAGAGGCGACGGGCTGACGGCCCTTGAGTTTGACAGTGGTGTCTCCGGTGAAAGGCGGCGGCTGCGGAGCTTGCTTTGGTTGCTGATACGAGGAAAAACGACGGAAGGAGCAGTGTTTTGGAAACAGGCGGATTACCAGCGGATTACAACTGTAACGTAAAACCAGGGGTAAAATTTACAATGCGGAAACGACAATCCAAGTACTCCGGAGGTATTTCGTTACGGAGGTATCTTTTCCACGTGTAATTGGCTGCAAAACGACCAACCAAGCGGGGCCTGAGAGTTACGCTCATCCCGAATCGTCTTAGAAACTAGCATGGTTATAGTAGGCAGAGCTCTCCCGTGGATCCTTTGGGCGGAAGCCATCTGAACCCACCAATCTCGGATGCTCGGCGAAATAGCCCAACCGAAAGTATCAACGTCGATGAGTTGTAGCCACTCCTTGACCAGAGTCCGGAGCCTCAAGGTGTAACGACACTTGAAGAAAAGGTGCTCGGCGGATTCATGCTCCCTTTTATAAAGCGGGCGAAGGCCACGGTTTCCAAACAGACGGAGGTCCAAATCCTATTTCGGATGGTAAGCTAAGCAAAAAATTTAACTTGCAGGGGTGCCTAAGCTTTCCAGACGGTCTTGCACATGTTGATGCGGGTGATAGTCAATAAGTGCACTTTATAGGTGGATGACGTAGAGTAGGTCCCATCCATCATGTATTTTCACAGGGTCTCGTCCTCCACCTCCTTGGAAAGGGTAACCCCGTGAAGAGCATTCCACAATGTGACAAACTGGCAAAGGTGCTCCAGGGTGAAGATGGTCATGATGTTGATTTTATTGATCCAGGCGCCATTATGTAAAGCCTCCTTTATCTTCCAATTCTTTCTCTTGGAGGCCTAAAAATTTAGCAACTCGATGTCCTTAGGCTTGCAACCATCCATCCATGGGGAGTTTCGGAAAGGGGCGCGAGCCCATTGCCAATGGTGATAGTAGTGGAGGCATAAAAAAGCCTTGTCATTCTCATCGCATGGGTTACTCAATCCCACCCACAGCCGCCCGGGCTCTTTCCATTCGTACCATAACTACCGCAAATGAAGAGCTTCACTAAATTTATCGAGGTTTGGCACCCCAAACCGTCCTAAATCCTTGGGTCGATAGACTTGTCCCAGCCCACCTTACATTTGGCACACCTTGTTTTGTTGGAGCCGGCTGACCAGAGGAAGGCTCTCTCCATTTTGGTGATGTTGTTGAGGGAACCAGATGGAATGACAAGGGACATGGCAGTGTACACCACTAGAGTGAGCATCGACGTGACCAACGCCATCCTGCCAGGTGCAGTGAAATACCTCCCTCCCAAGGCACTAACTTAGCCGCCACTTTGTCTTCAAGGTATTGAAAGTCAAGGCGTTTGAGCTTCCACACTGAGAGAGGGAGGCCCAAGTACTTCATTGAAAAAGCGGACACGAAGTAGGAAGCCCCTGAAGGATGGTGTCGAGGTCCAGGTTCTGGCAACAGATGGGGGCAATGGAGCTCTTCTGAAAGTTGGTGCGCAGCCCGGTGACCTCGCCAAAACATTGCACAATATTGGCGAGATTGGCGACACCCTTTTTTTATAGTGGAAGCCATTGCTGTTAAGTGTGGAATGAACCTATCCCGAACTGTTGGATGCAGTAAGATTGAGATTAAGTCAGATAGTGCGGAGGTAGCTCCAGCCTTGAAAGATGGCAATTCTTCCTCATTAGCAAGTGCCATATTTGTTGACTCTTATTTCAGGGCCTTAGATTTATTCATGTTATCTATGCTCATTGTAATAGAGAGAATAATCAAGTAGCTCATGAACTGCCTAGGATAGCTAGATTTTCTCCTCCTAATCTGTGGATGGATTCACTCCTAGTGATATCTATAATTGTAAGGTGCTACTGTTGGAAATATGCCCTAGAGGCCATAATATTTGTTTTTTATTTGTATTTCATATTCATAATTATAGAGTTTCTATTCTATGCTATAACTGCTATGATCCTGGCATATGCGATTTAGTGGGAAACTCATAAGCACGTGTGGAATGATAAACAGTTAAATAAAAGGTACCTAGCCTTGCCTCCAAGACTAGCTCAAGTGTTGTTGGTGATTAAGTTTTCCGGATTTTAGGATATCATTAAGAGTAGTGATAGCCCTAAAACAACATTGAGATTATGGCTTTAGAAGAACGATCATATTGAATCGACCCAATCTTATATGCTATGAGTTGAGTTAATATTGTTTGTAATAACACAGAGTATTAACATGTAATTTTGCTTCTTAGACCATGAGAGTATCGTAGTCACTTCTTATCATATGATGGGCTTTGGGGTTGCTCAAACATCACTTATAACATGGTGATCATAATGACACCTTACGGGTTTATTGGAAAGTTTGACAAGGGACTAGATAGCTCGAGAGTGGGATTTGCTCCTCCGACAATGGAGAGATATTCTTAGGGCCCTCCCAGTGTGACGACATCAATCATCGTCTGGCCAGACACATGTGTCGGATTTCGGGTTCCGGCAGACCCTTAAGGTTCGAACTCTCGGGTGCGCACAGAGATCTTCCCCCTACCGACTCGCGCCTCTATGGCTCGCAAGGAATCTAGGCTGGAAAGAAGAACACACAGAGGACACGAGGTTTATACTGGTTCAGGCCACCGATGTGGTGTAATACCCTACTCCAGTGTGTGGTGTGATGGATTGCCTCAGGGGCTGATGATGAACAATACAGGGGAGGAACGGCCTCGCGAGAGGTGTTCTAGAGCTGCTGTGGTATGTTCTACTTGGTCCGGATCCCCCTCTCTCTATGGTGGCTAGTCCTACTTATAGAGGCCCTGGTCCTCTTCCCAAAATGCGAGCGGGAAGGGCGCCAACAATTGGCCATTTTGAAGGGGAACATCTAGTACAAGTTATCCTGACCAAAGGTGGTCTTCGGCTATCAAAAGCACTGGTGATGACGTCGTCTTGGGCGCCATGATGACCTCTGTCCTGCCGCTCTGCTGGTCTTGGTCTCGTTGCACCGGAATGGTAACCTTTGCCCGATGCCTTGGGATGTGCTTGTTCCCTTTGCACCGAAGGGGAAACAAGGACACTACACAGGCCGGTGCCCGCCTGACGCCCGTCTGATCTGGATCGTCATGGCTTGCGTCACGGGCTCCTCGCGAGGTACCCCTGCCTTGATCTCTCCGCCTCCTCGCGAGCCTGCCTGATGAGGATGCTCCTAAGGAAGCTTCCCGTCGTCCGCCCCGCAGGGCTTGGCCCCTCGCGAGGGTCTTGAGTTTGAGCAGATGAAGCTGGGCCGCACTGGGCCCCCACTCGTGCCACGCCGCAGGCAGGCAAGTCTGGGGACCCCCGTTCTCAGAACGCCGACAGTAGCCCCCGGGCCCGAGGCGCGCCCGGGCTGGGCCTAGCAGAGAAGCGAAGGGGCAAGCGCGAAGCGCCGCGGGCCCCAATAGCCTGCGGCCTTGGGCGCCGCGTGGCGACAGGTTGGTCGTGGGCGTATGCGCTTCCCCACGACGCCTTGGCAACCGCACGACTTGGCAGGTCCCTGCATGCAGAGAAATGGGTCAGGATTACCTACGATCGTGGTGGTCGGCGGTTGGCCTTCTCCAGCTATAAGTACAGGACTGTGCGAGCCTCGTTAGCGTATCCCTTCCTGCTACTCCTTTTCTTCTTCTTGGCTACTCGCCATTCCCATGGCTCCGCCGAAGAGATTCTCGGCCGCGGAGAAAGGAAAAGCTCGTCCGGCAGGGCCAGACTCCCCACCGATCAAGCGCGACCGGGGCCGCCCTCGCAAGCACCCCGCGGTCCCCGTAGTGGCCTCCTGTGGCCATGAAGGCGGTTCCCTGCGCGGTGGTGAGCGCCCGATTACCGATGGGAGGCACGACGTGGCCGCGAGGCCCCGCAGGCTGCGCTTTCGCTCGGCGGAGGTGCTGCCGGAGTTCGTCGTGTGGTCGGCGGATCCGACCAACACCTGGCTCCAGCTCCCCCGTTTCTTCGTAGGTGAACTGCCGGCCGGCGCTCGGGGCGGCCTCTGGCTTCAGGCAGATGGTTGCTGCAGCAGGGCCTCCTGGGCTTCACTGGAGGTCTCCGCTTCTAGGGATGCGGCCCTGACCCGCGGCTGGCAAACATTTTCCCGTGCGCGCGGCCTGAGCCGGCAATGCACCCTGCACTTCAAATTCGATGGCGACGCCACCCTCTATGTGAGGGTGTTCGGGGAAGACGGTCGCCGCGCTGGGTGCTGCCCCGAAGACGATGACCGCGGCTTCCTGCCCAGCCCCGGTGCTGACCAGGATGAAGACGGCGGCAGGCGTGTAGGCGGCGGCGCTTGGGGCTCGCCAAGCTTTGGCGACTCCTTCTTAGGCAGCAGCTCCTCCAGCGGTGACCGCGACCAGCCCCCGCACCTTCGCGCCCGCCTGGGTGAAGGTAGCGGGTCAGCCCCCCGTCGCGCCCCGGTGAAGTGAGAGGAGGGATCCGCTTGAGCCCCCTGAGGCAGCTCGAGCTTTCGTCGCAAGTTGGTGCCGGGCAGGTTGTGCCCATTTTGTCTTTCTTCTTTCCCCGCGCAAAAAAAAGAAGGTAGTATAGGGCCCTACGGGGGCGTGTTAGAACTGTTGCTGTTAATCATTGTGCTGATTCTGCTATTTCTGCGTTATGTTTCCGAGCCGCGTGCCCATGTGCGAGAATTATTTAGCTTAGTGGGGCTTGACGCGGTCCTCGCCTCCCGAGGCTGATGCCTCGCCGCGCGCTTCATGTCCTGCAAGGATTAGCAGGAGGAGTAGCCTTCGGTCTGGTTGCGAGGGTAATCAGCCCAGGTCCCGCGCTCGTGTCGCGATGCCCGTGGGGCATGGACTGGGAGGGGTGCTCCCGCAACGGACCCGGACAGGAAAGCTTCAAACGATCAGGGCAGAAAACACTCGTGAGGGCGCCCGCGAACCTCCCTCGTGAGATTTGCGAGAGAAAACGAGGCAAGTGAGTGAAAAGGACAAAGAATCACAAGCCTGGGACAGCGACAGCTCTAGTAAAACTTCAAACAGGAACGAACAAGCCAACTACAGAAAGCAAATGAAAAAGCCGCGTCCGGCACCTATTCTAGTCTTCGACGTCTTCTCACCAGCGCGGAGCTAAGTGTTGCCACTGGGCGTGGGCGGCACTCCGGAGACTCCGGGGCGTGTACAGCCCCAGTCATTATTATGTGAGAGTGTCACGGGCGGCGAGCTTTACAGGCATTGGCCTTCTTCACAGGCACCGGGCCTTTTCCAAAACGCGGCGGCTTCACAGGCACCGGGCCTTTTCCAAAACGCGGCAGCTTCACAGGCATTGGCCTTCTTCACAGGCACCGGGCCTTTCCCAAAATGCGGCGGCTTCACAGGCATTGGCCTTCTTCACAGGCACCGGGCCTTTTCCAAAACGCGGCAGCTTCACAGGCATTGGCCTTCTTCAAAGGCACCGGGCCTTTTCCAAAACGCGGCAGCTTCACAGGCATTGGCCTTCTTCATAGGCATCGAGCCTTTCCATAGACGCTAGGCCTCACTCAGGGATAGAACCTCCGGAGATGTTGAATGTTCCACGCATTCTGGACGGGTACTCCCTCCGGGGTCTCCAAGCGCGCGGAGCCAGGCCTGGAAACATGAACAACCTTGAATGGGCCCTCCCACATGGGAGAGAGCTTGTGCAGTCGCTCCCTGGAGAGAACCCGTCTGAGCACGTGGTCCCCTACCTCAAGAGTTCTGTGGCGGATGTTGCGGCAGTGGTATCGCCGCAGCGCCTGTTGATACCTTGCCGCTCGTAGCGCGGCTTCTCGACGGTGTTCCTCCCCCAGCACGAGATCCGTCCCCCACATGGCGTCCTGCTGCGTCTCGTCGAACGCCAGGACCCATGCGGAGTGACGCCTGACCTCGTGAGGGAGGACAGTTTCTGCTCCGTAGACGAGGAAGAACGGGGTCTCGCCAGTCGGCTTGGCCGCGGTTGTGCGGATAGACCACAACACGGACTGGAGCTCTTCGTACCAGCCCCTGCCGCAAGCCTCCAGCTTCTTCTTGAAGGTCCTGGCTTTGAGGCCCCTCAAGACCTCCGCGTTGGCCCGCTCGGCCTGGCCGTTGCTCCGGGGGTGCGCCACCGAGGCGTAGCATATCTGCGTTCCAAGGTTAGCACAGTACGTTTTGAAGAGATTACTGGTGAATTGCGAACCGTTGTCGGTGATGATGCGGTTGGGCACCCCAAACCGGCTCACGAGACCCTTGATGAACTTGACTGCGGAGCCTGCTGGGATGGTGCGGACAGCTTCAACCTCAGCCCACTTGGTGAACTTGTCCACAGCGACGTAGAGGTAGCGATAGCCCCCTGGCGCCCGAGGGAATGGGCCCAGAATGTCTAGCCCCCAAACTGTGAATGGCCACGAGAGGGGTATAGTCTGTAGACCCCCCCCGCCAGCTAATGGATCTGCCTAGCATGGAACTGGCAGGCCTCGCAAGCCTTCACCAGCTCAACGGCGTCGCTGAGTGCTGTGGGCCAGTAGAATCCACTGCGGAATGCCTTTCTGACGAGGGTTCGCGATGATGAGTGGTGCCCACAGTCTCCGCCGTGTATGTCCGCCAGCAGCTCCTTCCCTTGCTCCCTGGAGATGCAACGTAGGGACACGTCATTTGGTCGCTTCCGGTAGAGCTCCCCATCCTTGATGCAGTAAGCCGTGGCCTGCCGCGCTACACGCTCTGCCTCCTCCTCGCTCTCCGGCAGGGTCCCTTGCATCAAGTAGTTCTTGAGCTCTGCGATCCAACACCCTTCCTGAGGCTCTAACGCCAGGAGCAGGCGTGCCCCTGAAGCCGGGCCGCAGGCCGGAGCTCCCGAGGTAGGCGGCTGAGGGAGCTCCTCCCTTGGTTGCGCCGTGCTCGATAGTGACGGTGCCGCCGAGGGTTTGAAGAGCCGCTCCTCGAAGACGCCAGGCTCCTGAGGCAGCCGCCTGGATGCCCTCTTGGCAATGTCATCAGCCTCTTGATTGGTGCCGCGAGGCACATGCTGCAACTCCAGCCCCCAGAACTGTTTCTCCATCTTGCGAACCTCAGCGAGGTAGGCTTCCATGTGCTCATCCTTTGGTTCGTATATCTTGTTGGAGAAGTTGACGAGGAGCTGCGAATCGCCCTTGATGATGAGGCGCTTTACCCCTAAGGCGATTGTGGCTTTCAAGCCTGCTATCAGGCCTTCGTACTCTGCTATGTTGTTGGAGACCTTTTCTCCGTGCTGGAAACAGAGTTGCACGGCGTAGTAGAGTTTGTCCTGGGTAGGGGATACGAGCACTGCGCCAGCTCCCGCGCCGTGTCGGGAGAATGCCCCATCGAAGTACATGACCCAGCCGTCTGGTGCCTCACTTCCCGGGGAAAGTGATCGGTCCTCGCCTGCCTCGAGACCCGGTGCTTCTGCCCATTCTGCCACGAAATCCGCAAGTGCGGCTCCCTTGATGACTCTGGTCGTACTGAATTCTAGCTGAAATGCCTGTAGTTCGATGTTCCATTCAACGACTCTTCCAGCTGAGTTGGGGCTCCTGAGTACCCTTTCCAAGGGGTATGCTGAGACGACTTTGATGGGATGGCCTTGGAAATAGTGTCGCAGCTTGCGTGAGGCCACTAATAGCGCGAGGAGGAGTTTTTGAGGCATGGGGTACCGCGCCGTTGCGTCCCGTAGCACCGTGCTGACGAAGTACACGGGATGCTCGACGAGGTTGAGGGTGCTGGCGCAGCTTGCATCCTCGAGAGGTCGAGGCGTCTCCTGAGATGGTGGAGCCCCCAGTGCTTGGTCGCTTGAAGAGGCCTCTCTTGCCCGGGTGCGTTCTCCTGCTGCGGCTGTTCCACTCGGGCTGCGGTCGTGGTCCTCGCGAGGCCCTCTTGGCTTTGCTTTGCTTCAGCCCAGACGATGGCTGCGGCCTTGGTCCGGCGCTCCTCCCTAACCGCCACCAGGGCTGCGCTAGCGGAGTAGGGGGTGGCCGCAAGGTAGAGCACCAGGGGCTCCCGTGGACGCGGAGCTACCATCACTGGTGGGCTGGTAAGGTACCTCTTGAGATCTTGGAATGCCTTGTCGGCCTCTTCAGTCCATTCGAAGGGGCCCTTCTTCTTCATCAGCTTGAAGAAGGGCAGTGCTCGTTCCCCCAGCTTGGAGATGAAGCGCCCTAGCGCGGTTACACGCCCGGTGAGCTTCTGCATCTCTCTGAGGGTCCTTGGCGGGCTCATGTCTTCGACTGCTTTGACCTTCTCTGGGTTGGCCTCGATGCCCCTGTGGGACATGAGAAAACCCAGGAGCTTGCCCGAGGGGACCCCAAACACGCACTTCTCCGGGTTGAGCCGTAGGTCCACTTTGTTGAGGCTCGCAAAGGTTTCTTCCAGGTCTTGTATCAGGGCTTTTTCCTCCCGGGACTTCACCACAAATGTCGTCAACGTAACCTTCAGCGTTCCTCCCGAGCTGCCGGCCTAAGGCGATGTGCATCAGCCGCTGAAAGGTTGCGCCTGCGTTGTGCAACCCAAATGGCATGCACGTGTAGTAGTACACTCCACACGGGGTCAGGAAAGCCGTTTTTCCACGTCTTCTACCGCCATCTTGATCTGGTGATAGCCTAAGAAGGCATCTAGGAAGCACAATAGGTCACACTCTGCGGTAGAGTCGACTATCTGGTCAATGCGGGGGAGCGGAAATGGATCCTGTGGGCAGGCTTTGTTGAGGTTGGTGAAGTTGACACACATGCTTTCCTTTCCTCCCTTTTTCGGCACAACGGCCGGATTAGCCAGCCAATCAGGGTAACGGACCTCGCGGATAACTCCTGCCGCTTCTAGCTTCTGGGTCTCCTGAATGATGAAAGCTTCTTTCTCAGTGGACTGTCGCCTCGCCTTCTGCTTCACGGGGCGCACGTTGGGGCACACGTTAAGGTGATGCTCAATCACACCCCTCGGGACCCCTGCTAACTGATCAGGTTCCCATGCGAACACCTTCTTGTTCGCACGCAGGAACCTCACCAGGGCCTTCTCCTGCTCGGGCTCGAGGTTGGCTCCTATGGTGAAGGTAGCGTCAGTGGACCTGTCCTCGTTGACCGGTACCTACTTGGTTTCCGCCTTGTCTTGGGTGAACAGCTGCTTCTTTTTAGCTGGCGCAGCCCCCTTGGGCTCAAGGGCGTCGGTGCTGGTGGGCTGCGCCACCGCGGCCGCCCTGAAAGTAAGCTTGAGCGCCTGCAATGCATCCCTTGTGTCTCCTGACACAGTAACGATGCCGCTGCTCCCGGACATCTTCATGAGATTGTACGCCGGGTGAGTTGCTGCCATGAACCGGTCCAAGGCCGGATAGCCGAGGATGGCAATGTAGGGGAGGCCGATGGGGGCGATGTCGAAGTCGATCAGCTCTGTGCGGAAGTTGTCGTGGGTGCCGAAGGTCACCGGGAGGCGGATCTATCCCAAGGAGGCGGTGGAACCGACTCCGACACCCGAGAAAGGCCTGCTAGGCAGAAGCCGGTCTAGCGGCACGTGGAGGAGGCTGAAGGCCTCCACCGAGAGCACGTTGAGGCCGGCACCGCCATCGATGAGGGTCCTGGTGACGGCCACCTAGGAGATGGTGGGGGTGCACAACATCGGGAGCGCGCCCGAACCGATGGGGTTGAAGGGGTGATCATCCAAGTCGAAGGTTAGATCGGCCTCGGGTGCCACCCAGCCCCAGGGGAGGGGGGGGGGCTTCTCGACGCTTGGAGGCGGTGCTGATCCGGCGGGTGAACGACTTGACGTGGCGGCTCGAGGGTGGTGCCTGTGAGCCACCCAGGAGAGCTGCGACGACGGGCGGCACTGGTGCGGCATGGCGGGCGAGGAAGAGGTTGCGCAGCTCCTCCCAGGAGGTCCCAGAGGCCATCGGCAGGTGGGGGAGCCATGCATGCGGGTCATCGGCGAGGGCCATGGGGAACCAGTTGGCCATCACTCGGTCGTCGCCCTGGCTTCGAGGACGGCCTCCTCATACGCCAGCAGGAAAACCAGCGGATTCGTCGCGCCGTTGTAGCGGGGCGGCGTCTCAGGCTTGAATTTGTGCGGCCACTGCACCTATCGCAAGGTGGGGGCCAAGGCTCGGAGCCCCCCGGCCCCAGTGCCGGCATCGGTTGCAGGAGCGGGCGGCGCGTTGTCCGCCATGAGGGCGAAATGCGATGTTGGTGGAGAGTGGGTCGCCGAGAGGGAGAACTCCGGCGCACCCCTACCTGGCGCGCCAAATGTCGAATTTCGGGTTCCGGCAGACCCTTAAGGTTCGAACTCTGCGATGCGCACGGAGATCTTTCCCCTACCATCTCGCGCCTCCATGGCTCGCAAGGAATCTAGGCTGGAAAGTAGAACACAAAGAGGACACGAGGTTTATACTGTTTCGGGCCACCGATGTGGTGTAATACCCTACTCCAGTGTGTGGTGTGGTGGATTGCCTTAGGGGCTGATGATGAACAATACAGGGGAGGAACAGCCTAGCGAGAGGTGTTCTTGAGCTGGTGTGGTATGTTCTACTTGGTCCGGATCCCCCTCCCTCTATGGTGGCTGGTCCTACTTATAGAGGCCCTGGTCCTCTTCCCAAAATGCGAGCGGGAAGGGCGCCAACAATTGGCCATTTTGAAGGGGAACATCTAGTACAAGTTATCCTGACCAAAGGTGGTCTTCGGCTGCCAAAAGCAATGGTGATGACGCCATCTTGGGCTCCATGATGACCTCTGTCCTGCCGCTCTGCTGGTCTTGGTCTCGTTGCACCAGAATGGTAACCTTTGCCTGATGCCTTGGGCTGTGCTTGTTCCGTTTGCACCGAAGGGGAAACAAGGACACTGCACAGGCCGGTGCCCGCCTGGCGCCCGCCTGATATCGATCGTCATGGCTTGCGTCACGGGCTCCTCGCGAGGTACCCCTGCCTTGATCTCTCCGCCTCCTCGCGAGCCTGCCTGATGAGGCTGCTCCTGAGGAAGCTTCCTGTCGTCCGCCCCGTAGGGCTTGGCCCCTCGCGAGGGTCTTGAGTTTGAGCTGATGAAGCTGGGCCGCACTGGGCCCCCACTCGTGCCACGCCGCAGGCCACAGGCAGGCAAGTCTGGGGACCCTCGTTCCCAGAACGCCGACAACATGTGACTTCGTCATGAGGATGCTGGAACACAATAACGAGAAAGAAGAACAAAACCGGTAACGAGGATTTCGGTATAGTGAGCATAGTGATGAATCAGGAGCATACCGATGCATCCCAAGTTTTGTTAAGTATCATGAAGCAAAGGGAACATCACATGATAACCAGAGGTTCACTCTAATATCATTCGTGTGCTCATAGGGATCGATATGGACGTCCACGGTCTCGCTATCGATCATTGAACGAACGGTTTCGTTCATGTCTATGAGTTACCGAACCTACAGGGTCACAAGCTTAAGGCAATCACGATATGTTGAGTGTTAGTAGGACGAGAGTGATGAGAATATATTTGTGGAATTGTTTCATTAATATTCAGAATAGTTCCAAGAGGATCTGTAAGCGTTTCGGGGTCACCGGAAGGGTTGCGGTGAATATCGGGTAATACCGGGTATTACCGATAAATATATATAGGTGAAAAATGTTTCCAGTGATGTCAAATTATATATAAAATGGTATGAAAGTATTTATAACTATTTTATATTTAATTTAATATCAAGGGGTCTAAAAAAGAGGTGGAAGGCAAATTGGGCCACAAAGGTCCAAGTGGGGGCGACGCCTCCTTCCTCCGAATTGGAGGAGGGTGTAACACCCCGGTAGTTAAACTACAGTAACCACACGCTAATGGTGCCATGTCATCACGATTTATTTTCCAAACCTCACTTTGATCCAAACAAAATTCAAATTTAAATTTAAAAATAATGTCAAATTATTATTTCTTCAAACATGCAAGAAAAATAGTTCATAGTGTAGCAATTAATCACTGAATAATTGTTGTGTAGAAACCAAATTTTTATAGTGGATAAATGCCCTGAAACAATTAAAAAAATAGTGGCTAAAGCAACCACTTTAATCCATTTGCTTTTATTCAAAAAATCAAATGTTTTTCAAATATTACTTCAAGCATTTTACAGCAGTGCCAAATATTGCATGGTATTGAGCCAACTCCCATATTTTACAAAGCCAAATAGTGGCTAGAGATTATACAAAACAGTATAGAAATAAAGAAAATAGAACATATATATAGTGATACTATTCATCACCTAGGGTGCAGAATAAGTTATTCTTTATCAGAGGTAATCTTTTGATCATTTCATAATTAAATTACGTTTGGAATTCAAATAGTTACATTCCTATTGATTCACTACGTAAATTTGGCATAAGAAATAAAAATATAGGTCATAAGACAAAACCAATTTGCAGTTTATGTGTATTTTACACTATATTTTTGCATTTGTAATTTTACATACTATAAAATATTTTTTACGACAATTATATATTTCCTTACGGTCTATTTTCACGCCGGAAATAAGACAAAATTTACAGAACGTAAAATTACGGTGCATTGATGGTAACCTCTCTCAGTTTCGCTCGTGCCCGAGACACAACTGCCGCCACCTCGTCGATCCCGCAGCTGCCGACCTCCCCTCGTCGCGCCAAGGCATCCAGGAGCTGCGCCACCTTCCCCTGCTTCGACTACGAGCATCGGCCCGATCTAGGAGAGGCCGCGTACACTCGCCATCGACATCGTCTTCGCTCACGGCCGCCGCATCGTCGTTTGCTTGGGAAATAATATTGCCTCCAAAATGTATGATTGCAGTCTTGGTATGTAAGGTTGCAGAATCAAAACATTGCTGCTGCTGCTGCCTTGTAAGCATACCCTTGTAACTTCTCTTGGAAGGAAAAGTATCCTTGCAAGTTGCAACATTGCTCCCAAAATACATATGAGGTGCACACATATAATCATCATTTTCGGTAGCTTGTGATCAACCAAATTGCTCAAAGATTTTGAAAGCAACATAAACTATCTGTATTTGTACAAAGATTAGTATTAATTACTCCCTCCGATCCAAAATAAATGTCATGGTTTTAGTACAACTTATTTTGGACCGGAGGGAGTAGTTTTTTGTCTTCGGATTCGTCGCGTCCTGGTCACCCACGACCTCCCAACCTCATCCACGAGCATCGAGGTGAGCCCCTCTGCGGATTCCCCGCCTTTCCCCTTCAAATCCCTCGCCGTAGAAGCCCCCACCCGAGCTAGGCCGTCGCGGCCGGAGCTTCGCTCTCCACGCTCCTGGCTGCACTCCCGCGAGCCCTGTCCGCATCTGGCCACACCCCTGCGGCACCCCCGCGCGCCCGCCCGCCCACCTAGGCCACACCCTGCCTCGCCCTGGAACGAGCTCGCCACGCCCGCAGCCGCCCGCCGTCCCGCTCCCCTACTGCTCCCGCTAGCTGCTCCCGCTTTGAGATACAACTGCTCTCCTAGACTCCTACGCTACTTGCTGCTTCTGCTGTGTCGGCCACCGTAGCTGCTCATGGTGCCACTGCTTTCACTTTGCTGCCGCTGCTTCTTACTACCGCCGCTGCTTGTTGTGCGCTACTGCTGTTGATGCTACTACCGTTGCTTGCTATTAGTGATGCCACTGTTGCCTCTAGCTGCTGCTGGGTAAATTTGACAATATTGTTCTGAGGATGAAATCATTTCACAAAATGAACTGCTCCTAAAAAAATTCACCCAGCTGACCTTTTTGAGTGGCGCCTGACACGAAGGCGCCACACCCTATGGTGCAGCTCCTAGCATGTAGGCGTTGCACTTCTGTCCAGCGTGCCAGCCCCTGGGCCCGCACCGAGCACTGCAGCGCCTCAGAGCTAGGCGCCACACATGTAATGTGCAACGCTTAGCCCGTAGGCGTTGCACTGCCTGTTACTAGTTGACTGGCTGGCCCCCCTCCCCCACCCCCACACACCCCAACCTCCAAACCATCCTCACCCGAGATTTGCCCCCTCCCACCCTCTCTCCCCCTCTCAAATCCTTCTCCAAATCTTCCAAATTTGAAGATTTTGTTCATGGATTTCGAACGCAATCCCTCCCTCAAGGTAATCTTCTCCGATCCCCTTGTTTTGATCAAGAAATGTTAACAAATTGCTCATTTGTTGCTAGTTTGGGGAAACCCTAGTTTTTAATGGATCTAGAGATTTGTATGGAGATACATGATAACCCACAAGTATAGGGGATCGCAACAGTTTTCGAGGGAAGAGTATTCAACCCAAATTTATTGATTCGACACAAGGGGATCCAAAGAATATTCTCAAGTATTAGCAGCTGAGTTGTCAATTCAACCACACCTGGAAACTTAATATCTGCAACAAGGTATTTAGTAGCAAAGTAATATGATAGTAGTGGTAACAGTGGCAAAAGGTAACGGTAGCAAAAGTAATATTTTTGGGTTTTATAGTGATTGTAACAGTAGCAACGGAAAAGTAAATAAGCGAAAAACAATATACGAAAAGCTCGTAGGCATTGGATCGGTGATGGAGAATTATGCCGGATGCGATCGATCATGTAACAAACATAACCTAGGGTGACACAGAACTAGCTCCAGTTCATCAATGTAATGTAGGCATGTATTCCGAATATAGTCATACGTGCTTATGGAAAATAACTTGCATGACATCTTTTGTCCTACCCTCCCATGGCAGCGTGGTCCTATTGGAAACTAAGGGATATCAACGCCTCATTTTAATAGAGTACCGGACCAAAGCATTAACACATAGTGAGTACATGAACTCCTCAAACTACGGTCATAAACGGGAGTGGTCCTGATTATTGTCACTTCGGGGTTGCCGGATCATAACACATAGTAGGTGACTATAGACTTGCAAGATAGGATCAAGAACTCTCATATATTCATGAAAACATAATAGGTTCAGATCTGAAATCATGGCACTCGGGCCCTAGTGACAAGCATTAAGCATAGCAAAGTCATAGCAACATCAATCTCAGAATATAATGGACACTAGGGATCAAACCCTAACAAAACTAACTCAATTACATGATAAATCTCATCCAACCCATCACCATCCAGCAAGCCTACAATGGAATTACTCACGCACGGTGGTGAGCATCATGAAATTGGTGATGGATGAAGGTTGATGATGACGATGGTGATGGATTCCCCTCTCCGAGCCCCGAACGGACTCCAGATCATCCCTCCTGAGAGAGTTTAGGGCTTGGTAGCGGCTTCGTATCGTAAAACGCGATGAATCCTTCTCTATGATTTTTTCTCCCCGAACACGAATATATAGAGTTGGAGTTGAGGTCGGAGGAGCACCAGGAGGCCCACGAGGTATTGGATCAGTGATGGATAATGATGTCGGGTGCGATTCCTCATGCAATAGTTATAACATAGGGTGACACAGGACTAGCTCCAGTTCATGAATGTAATGTAGGCATGTATTCCGAATATAGTCATATGTGCTTATGGAAAAGTACTTGCATGGCATCTTTTGTCCTAACCTCCCGTGGCAGCGGGGTCCTATTGGAAACTAAGGGATATTAAGGCCTCCTTTTAATAGAGTACCAGACCAAAGCATTAACACATAGTAAATACATGAACTCCTCAAACTACAGTCATCACCGAGAGTGGTCCCGATTATTGTCACTTTGGGGTCGCCGGATCATAACACATAGTAGGTGACTATAGACTTGCAAGATAGGATCAAGAACTCTCATATATTGATGAAAACATAATAGGTTCAGATCTGAAATCATGGCACTCGGGCCCTAGTGACAAGCATTAAGCATAGCAAAGTCATAGCAACATCAATCTCAGAACATAGTGGATACTAGGGATCTAACCCTAACAAAACTAACTCGATTACATGATAAATCTCATCCAACCCATCACCGTCCAGCAAGCCTACGATGGAATTACTCACGCACGGCAGTGAGCATCATGAAATTGGTGATGGAGGAAGGTTGATGATGACGATGGCGACGGATTCCCCACTCCGGAGCCCCGAACGGACTCCAGATCAGCCCTCCCGAGAGAGTTTAGGGCTTGGCGGTGGCTCCGTATTGTAAAACACGATGAATCATTCTCTCTGATTTTTTTCTCCCTGAAAGTGAATATATGGAGTCAAGGTTGAGGTCGATGGAGCGTCAGGGGGGCGCGCCCCCACCCTCGTGTGGATAGGTGGAGGCCCCCCTGACGTGGATCTCTCTTCCAGTATTTTCTATATATTCCAAAATAATTCTCAGTTGATTTTCAGGTCATTCTAAGAACTTTTATTTCTGCACAAAAATAACACCATGGCAATTCTGCTAAAAACATCGTTAGTCTGGGTTAGTTCCATTCGAATCATGCAAGTTAGAGTCCAAAACAAGGGCAAAAATGTTTGGAAAAGTAGATACGACGGAGACGTATCAACTCCCATAAGCTTAAACCTTTGCTTGTCCTCAAGCAATTCAGTTGATAAACTGAAAGTGATAAAAAAAACTTTTACAAACTCTGTTTGCTCTTGTTGTTGTAAATATGTAAAGCCAACATTGAAGTTTTCAGCAAAGATTATGAACTAACCATATTCTCAATAACATTTAGGTCTCATGTTTACTCATATCAATGGCATAATCAACTAGCGAGTAATAATAATAGATCTCGGATGACAACAGTTTCTCAAAATAATTATGATATGATATAACAAGATGGTATCTTGCTAGCCCTTTCTGAGACCGCAAAACATAAATGCAGAGCACCTTTAAAGATCAAGGACTGACTAGACATTGTAATTCATGGTAAAAGAGATCCAGTCAAGTCATACTCAATGTAAACTAACAATAATGGATGCAAATGACAGCGGTGCTCTCCTACTGGTGCTTTCTA
Organism: Triticum aestivum; assembly: GCF_018294505.1. NCBI lineage: Eukaryota > Viridiplantae > Streptophyta > Magnoliopsida > Poales > Poaceae > Triticum > Triticum aestivum. The sequence goes on from NC_057800.1 coordinate 414,495,290, forward strand.
ATAAGAGGATGATGACTCAACATAAAAGTAAATAGATAGGCCCTTCGTAGAGGGAAGCAGGGACTTGTAGAGGTGCCAGAGCTCGGTTTTGAAATAGATATGAATAATATTTTGAGCGGTATACTTTCATTGTCAACATAACAACCGAGAGATCTCGATATCTTCCATGTTACACACATTATAGGAGGTTCCCAAACAGAATGGTAAAGTTTATACTCCCCCTCCACCAACAAGCATCAATCCATGGCTTGCTCGAAACAACGAGTGCCTCCAACTAACAAGAGTCCCGGGGGAGTTTTGTTTGTAGTTATTTTGATTTGATTTGCATAAAGCATGGGACTGGGCATCCCGGTGACCAGCCATTTTCTCGTGATTGAGGAGCGGAGTCCACTCCTCTTGAGAATAACCCGCCTAACATGGAAGATACAGACAACCCTAGTTGATACACGAGCTATTCGAGCATACAAAACAGAATGTTTATTTGAAGGCTTAGAGTTTGGCACATACAAATTTACTTGGAATGACAAGTAGATACCGTATATAGGTAGGTATGGTGGACTCATATGGAACAACTTTGGGGTTTATGGAGTTGGATGCACAAGCAGTATTCCCGCTTAGTACAAGTGAAGGCTAGAAAAAGACTGGGAAGCAACCAGCTAGAGAGCGACAACAGTCATGAACATGCATTAAAATTAATCAACACCGAATGCAAGCATGAGTAGGATATAATGCACCATGAACATAAATATCATAGAGGCTATGTTGATTTTGTTTCAACTACATGCGTGAACATGTGCCAAGTCAAGCCACTCGAATCGTTCAAAAGAGGATACCACCCTATCATACCACATCACAACCATTTTAATAGCATGTTGGCACGCAAGGTAAACCATTATAAGCTCCTAGCTGATTAAGCATGGCATAAGCAACTACAATCTCTAATTGTCATTGCAAACATGTTTATTAATAATAGGCTGAATCAGGAACGATGAACTAATCATATTTACAAAAACAAAATAGGTCGAGTTCATACCAGATTTTCTCATCTCAATAAGTTCATCATATAATCATCATTATTGCCTTTCACTTGCATGACCGAATAATGTGGATAATAATAATAGTGCACGTGCATTGGACTAAGCTGGAATCTGCAAGCATTCAATTCAAGAGAGAAGACAAGGTAATATGAGCTCTTTGTTAGATCAACAATAATGCATATGAGAGCCACTCAACATTTTAATCATGGTCTTCTCCTCTCGACCCCCAAAGAACAAGAAAAGAAATAAAACTATTTACACGGGAAGCTCCCAACAAGCAAAAGAAGAACGAGAAATCATTTTGGGTTTTCTTTTTAACTACTACTACTACATGCATGGAAAGTAAGCTAATTAAAAGCTACAACTATTTTTTTTGGTTTTTCTTCAGGTTTTTCAAACACACAAGAAGAAAGCATAAAAAGAAAAATAAACTGGCATGGATATTACAATGAAAAAGTATGAGCATCGACAACTAGCATGAGTGTGTGAACATGAATGTAATGTCGGTGAGAAATACGTACTCCCCCAAGCTTAGGCTTTTGGCCTAAGTTGGTCTATGGCCACGGCTGGCCTGGCGGATATCCAAAGTTGTAGCTGGGGTCGTACTGAGATGCAGCGGCAATTACCTAATGAGCTGCAGCTTGGAGGTGAGCTATCTCCGCCCTCCTCTCATACTCGGTCTCCGCCTCCCTGGTTATAACATATCTCCCTTTTGCCTGAAAGTCAAAGAAAGTAGGAGCAGGGAGAGCGACGTGATAGGTGCGTAGTCTGTCAAAGATTAGTCGGTACTGGAGGAACCGATGGTTCCTCTCAACAAACTGATGACGAACCATAGCATCATAATCTAGATAAGAAGGAGGCAACTCAATATCATCTCCACGTATGTGTATCTCAAGAAAGTTAACTATACGAGTTGCATAAATTCCACCAAAGAAATCTCCATGAATACGATTATTATGCAACCTACGTGCAACGATAGCCCCCAAGTTGTATTGTTTATCTCCTAAAACAGCGCTCCTGAGAACGCTAAGATCAGACACACACATGTGACATGCTTCATCTTTACCATCAATGCATCTACCTATGAAGAGAGCAAAATAATGTATAGTAGGAAAATGAATGCTCCCTATGGTAGCTTGCGTCACATCCCTAGATTCCCCCACAGTTATACTAGTAAGAAAATCTCTAAATTCAGACTTGCGAGGTTCACTAACATCACCCCACAGTGGGAGTTTATAAGCAATGCTAAAATTTTCTAAGTCCATGGTATAAGATTTATCATAAATATCGAACAGGACAGTTTGAGAATTGAGTGATGATGAAAATTTAAGCCTTCTCACAAATGAATCAGTTAAATAGAGGTATTGACGGCACTTATCTGCCTCGAAGCTCTCAAGATCAGCATTACGCACATAAGCTTCAAATTCCTCCTTGATCCCTGCTCAAACCATGAAGTCCTCCGATGGCCATTCACATGGCCGCACTTGAGCATCCCTTGGTGGTTCCTCGTCCGCATAGCGTATTGCGAGTCTGGGTCCTTGCTTCCTTGAAGAACCACCTTGGTACATTTTCCTAAACATATTTCTTCCTCTAAAAAATTTCTGAAATTTTTAGTAACTCAAAATAAAAGTTAACTAAACTCAACAACATTGATAGCAACTACTCCTACAAGTGCCTAGAGGCAATATCATGCATCAAAACTACTTTTGACCACATAAATTTGACATGCAAGCTCAAGAACAGGGTCACCTAAGCAGCCAAAATATGCAATGAATAAAGCATTAGAACAAAAACTAGTTGGACCATTGGAGGAGTCACATACCAAAGAATAATCCCCCAAAGCAGTTTTGTGAATGGAGCTTTGAGCAAGGAGATCGAAAATGGCAGCAAGATGAGCTTGGACTCGGGTTTGAGTTGGATAGTGATGTTTTTGGGAGGAAGAAGGAGTGTGTGGTAGCTGGAATAAGTGGAGGGGAGCCACCATGGGCCCACGAGGCAGGGGGCACGCCCTGGACCCTCGTGGCCAGGTGCTTGCTCCCCTTGCTGTGTTCTCAGTGCCACATATTCTCAAATATTCTAGAAAAAATCATATTTAATTTTCAAGGCATTTGGAGAACTTTTATTTTCAGGGTATTTTTTATTGCATTGATAATTTAGAAAACAAACAGAAAATACTATTTTTTGCTTTATTTAATAGAAATAACAGAAAGTAAAAAGAGGGTACAAAGAGTTGTGTTTTCTAACTTCATCCATCTCATACTCATCAAAAGGAATCCACTAACAAGGTTGATCAGGTCTTGTTAACAAACTCATTTCGAATAACATGAAACCGGAGAATTTTTGAATAACACTAGGTTACCTCAATGGGGATATGTGATGTCTACTACACAACCTTCTTCTTGTAGACGTTGTTGGGCCTCCAAGTGCAGAGGTTTGTAGGACAGTAGCAAATTTCCCTCAAGTGGATGACCTAAGGTTTATCAATCCGTAGGAGGCGTAGGATGAAGATGGTCTCTCTCAAGCAACCCTGCAACCAAATAACAAAGAGTCTCTTGTGTCCCCAACACACCCAATACAATGGTAAATTGTATAGGTGCACTAGTTCGGCGAAGAGATGGTGATACAAGTGGTATATGGATGATAGATAAAGGTTTTTGTAATCTGAAAATATAAAAACAGCAAGGTAACTAATGATAAAAGTGAGCATAAACGGTATTGCAATGTGTTGAAACAAGGCCTAGGGTTCATACTTTCACTAGTGCAAGTCCTCTCAACAATAATAACATAATTGGATCACATAACTATCCCACAACATGCAACAAAGAGTCACTCCAAAGTACTAATAGCGGAGAGCAAACGAAGAGATTATGGTAGGGTACGAAACCACCTCAAAGTTATTCTTTCCAATCAATCCGTTGGGCTATTCCTATAAGTGTCACAAACAGCCCTAGAGTTCGTACTAGAATAACACCTTAAGACACAAATCAACCAAAACCCTAATGTCACCTAGATACTCCATTGTCACCTCAAGTATCTGTGGGTATGGTTATACGATATGCATCACACAATCTCAGATTCATCTATTCAACCAACACATAGAACCTCAAAGAGTGCCCCAAAGTTCCTACTGGAGAATCACGACGAAAAAGTGTGCCAACCCCTATGCATAGGTTCATGAGCGGAACCCGCAAGTTGATCACCAAAACATACATCAAGTGAATCACGTGATATCCCATTGTCACCACAGATACGCACGACAAGACATACATCAAGTGCTCTCAAATCTTTAAAGACTCAATCCGATAAGATAACTTCAAAGGGGAAACTCAATCCATTACAAGAGAGTAGAGGGGGGAGAAAACATCATAGGATCCAAATATAATAGCAAAGCTCGCGATACATCAAGATCGTATGACCTCAAGAACACGAGAGAGAGAGATCAAACACATAGCTACTGGTATATACCCTCAGCCCCGAGGGAGAACTACTCCCTCGTTGTCATGGAGAGCACCGGGATGATGAAGATGGCCACCGGAGAAGGATTCCCCCTTCGGCAGGGTGCCGGAACGGGTCTAGATTGGCTTTCGGTGGCTACGGAGGCTTCTGGCGGCGAAACTCCCGATCTATTGTGCTCTCGGATGTTTTTAGGGTATATGGAGATATATAGGCGGAAGAAATATGTCAGGGGGGCCACGAGGGGCCCACGAGGGTGGAGGGCGCGCCTAGGGGGTGGGCGCGCCCCCTGCCTCGTGGCTTCCTCGTAGATCCCCTGACATGCACTCCAAGTCTTCTGGGCTTCTTCTGATCCAAAAATAAGTTCCGTGAAGTTTCAGGTCAATTGGACTCCGTTTGGTTTTCCTTTTCTGCGATATTCTAAAACAAGGTAAAAACAAAAACTGGCACTGGGCTCTGGGTTAATAGGTTAGTCCCAAAAATGATATAAAAGTGTATAATAAAGCCCATAAACATCCAAAACAGTATATAATATAGCATGGAGCAATCAAAAATTATAGATACGTTGGAGACGTTTCAATATGCATGTCCCCAACAATAAGAATATCATATTTCTTCTTGACAGTAGGAAGAGGAAATTCAAAACCTCCAATAGTGATTGTTGAATTTTTTTCAATAGAATTGATACTGTGGACTTGAGGTTGTTTCCTCGGAAAGTGTACCGTATGCTCATTACCATTAAGATGAAAAGTGACATTGCCTTTGGTGCAATCAATAACAGTCCCTGCAGTATTCAAAAAGGGTCTTCCAAGAATAATAGACATACTATCGTCCTCGGGAATATCAAGAATAAAAAAGTCCGTTAAAATAGTAACGTTTGCAACCACAACAGGCACATCCTCACGAATACCGACATGTATAGCAGTTGATTTATCAGCCATTTGCAAAGATATTTCAGTAGGTGCCAACTTATTCAAATCAAGTCTACGATATAAAGAGAGAGGCATAACACTAACACCGGCTCCAAGATCACATAAAGCGGTTTTAACATAGTTTCTTTTAATGGACCATGGTATAGTTGGTACTCCTGGATCTCCAAGTTTCTTTGGTATTCCACCCTTAGAAGTATAATTAGCAAGCATGGTGGAAATTTCAGCTTCCGGTATCTTTCTTTTATTAGTAACAATTTGTGATGGCCTGGCTTATTAGGGATGATAGACTACTCATATCAATAAGGAATTCCTTATTTTCCGGAAGCCCATTCAGATAGAACTCCAAAGGTAAGCGTGCTCAGCTTGGAGTAGTGTCAGGATGGGTGACCGACCCGGAAGTTGCTCCAGGGTGCGCATGAGTGAGGACAAAGTGCGCAGAAAAGACTAGTATTGATCCGTGGGGCCAGTCTAGATTCCGCCAGAAGTAACGACCACCGGCGGGTGTGTCCGGGGCGTTACAAGTTGGTATCAGAGCCGACCCTCGCGGTTACACGGATATTTGCGGATAGGTGCGCGGTCATGTTGTTCATGACGTTTGTGACCCGTCATGGCACATGGCATGGCACATGTACCGGACTGGATGCATAGACGTATGTGCCAAGAGGGAACGTTCATGTGGCCCGACGAGGACGTCGGTTCCTCTGAGTGGGGGTGTATGTGATGGCCTGGCTTATTAGGGATGATAGACTACTCATATCAATAAGGAATTCCTTCTTTTCCGGAAGCCCATTCAGATAGAACTCCAAAGTTAAGCGTGCTTAGCTTGGAGTAGTGTCAGGATGGGTGACCGACCAGGAAGTTGCTCCCGGGTGCGCACGAGTGAGGACAAAGTGCGCAGAAAAGACTAGTATTGATCTGTGGGGCCAGTCTAGATCCCGCCAGGAGTAATGACCACCGGCGGGTGTGTTTGGGGCGTTACACAATTTCCTTCATATATTTAGCATAAGGATTCATTTTAAGCATATCAGTCAAACGCATACGCAAAAAGATAGGTCTAATCATTTCAGCAAAGCGCTCAAAATCCTCATCATCCTTTTTCTTGGATGGTTTAGGAGGAAAAGGCATGGGTTTCTGAACCCATGGTTCTCTTTCTTTACCGTGCTTCCTAGCAACAAAATCTCTCTTATCATAACGTTGATTCTTTGATTGTGGGTTATCAAGATCAACAGCAGGTTCAATCTCTACATCATTGTCATTACTAGGTTGAGCATCAACATGAACATCATCATGAACATTATCACTAGGTTCATGTTCATTACCAGACTATGTTTCAGCATCAGAAATATAAATATAATTGGGATTCTCAGGTGTGTCTACAAAAGGTTCACTAGAAGCATGCAAAGTCCTATCAATTTTCTTTTTCTTCCTTTTAGAAGGACTAGGTGCATCTATATTAGCTCTATGAGAATCTTGCTCAATTCTCTTAGGATGACCCTTATGATACAAAGGTTCCTGAGTCACTTTACCTCCTCTAGTTGCAACTCTAATAGCAAAGTCATTATTTTTACTATTCAATTCGTTGAGCAAATCATTCTGAGCTTTAAGTACTTGTTCTACTTGAGTGGTAACCATAGAAGCATGTTTACTAATAAGTTTAAGTTCACCTTTAACACTAGCCATATAATCACTCAAGTGTTCAATCATATAAGCATTATGTTTCAATTGTCTACCAACATAAGCATTGAAGTTTGCTTGTTTAACAATAAAATTATCAAACTCATCTAAGCATTGGCTAGCAGACTTATTACGAGGAATATCACCTTCATCAAATCTATAGAGAGAATTTACCTTTACTACCTGTGTCGGGTTATCAAGACTGTGTGTTTCTTCAATAGGTGATGAATTAAGGCCATGTATTTCTTCAACAGGAGGTAAATTCTTAACATCTTTAGCTTTTATACCTTTTTCTTTCATAGATTTCTTTGCCTCTTGCATATCGTCAGGACTGAGAAATAGAATACCCCTTTTCTTCGGAGTTGGCTTAGGAGTTGGTTCAGGAAGTGTCCAATTATTTTCATTAGTCAACATATTATTCAATAGCAATTCAGCTTGATCAACGGTTCTTTCCCTGAAAACACAACCAGCACAACTATCCAGGTAGTGTCTGGAAGCATCGGTTAGTCCATTATAAAAGATATCAAGTATTTCATTTTTCTTGAGAGGATGATCAGGCAAAGCATTAAGTAATCGAAGAAGCCTCCCCCAAGCTTGTGGGAGACTCTCTTCTTCAATTTGCACAAAATTATATATTTCCCTTAAAGCAGCTTGTTTCTTATGAGCGGGGAAATATTTAGCCGAGAAGTAGTAAATCATATCCTGGGGACTACGCACACAACCAGGATCAAGAGAATTAAACCATATCTTCAGCATCACCCTTTAATGAGAACAGAAATAATTTAAGGATATAATAGTAACGAGTTTTCTCATCATTAGTGAATAGGGTAGCTATATCATTAATTTAGTAAGATGTGCCACAACAGTTTCAGATTCATAGCCATAGAAAGGATCAAATTCAACCAAAGTAATTAACTCAGGATCAACAGAGAAATCATAATCCTTATCAGTAATAAAGATAGGTGAAGTAGCATAAGCAGGGTCATATTTCATTCTAGCATTCAGAGTTTTTTCTTTCAGCTTAGCTAATAATTTCTTAAGATCACTTCTATCATTGCAGGCAAGAAAGTCTCTAGCTGTTTCTTCATCCATAACATAACCCTTAGGAATAGACAATTCATATCTAGGGGGAGAATCTTCATCATCACTTTCATCAATATTATCAGTTTCAATAATTTCATTCTCTCTAGCCCTAGCAAATTGTTTATCAAGAAATTCACCAACTGGCACAGTAGTATCAAGCATAGAAGTAGTTTCATCATAAGTATCATGCATAGCAGAAGTGGCATCATCAATAACATGCGACATATCAGAATTAATAGCAGAAGCAGGTTTAGGTGTCGCAAGCTTACTCATAATAGAAGGTGAATCAAGTGCAGAGCTAGATGGCAATTCCTTACCTCCCCTCGTAGTTGAGGGATAAATCTTAGTTCTTGGATCTTTCAAGTTCTTCATAATGATAAGAAGATATAAATCCCAAGTGACTCAAAGAATAGAACTATGCTCTCCGGCAACGGCGCCAAAAAATGTTCTTGATAACCCACAAGTATAGGGGATCACAACAGTTTTCGAGGGAAGAGTATTCAACCCAAATTTATTGATTCGACACAAGGGGAGCCAAAGAATATTCTCAAGTATTAGCAGCTGAGTTTTCAATTCAACCACACCTGGAAACTTAATATCTCCAACAAGGTATTTAGTAGCAAAGTAATATGATAGGAGTGGTAACGGTGGCAAAAGGTAACGGTAGCAAAAGTAATATTTTTGGGTTTTATAGTGATTGTAACAGTAGCAACGGAAAAGTAAATAAGCGAAAAACAATATAGGAAAAGCTCGTAGGCATTGGATCGGTGATGGAGAATTATGCCGGATGCGATCAATCATGTAACAATCATAACCTAGGGTGACACAGAACTAGCTCCAGTTCATCAATGTAATGTAGGCATATATTCCGAATATAGTCATACATGCTTATGGAAAAGAACTTGCATGACATCTTTGTCCTACCCTCCCATGGAAGCATGGTCCTATTGGAAACTAAGGGATATCAAGGCCTCATTTTAGTAGAGTACCGGACCAAAGCATTAACACTTAGTGAATACATGAACTCCTCAAACTACGGTCATCAACGAGAGTGGTCCTGATTATTGTCACTTCGGGGTTGCCGGATCATAACACATAGTAGGTGACTATAGACTTACAATATAGGATCAAGAACTCTCATATATTCATGAAAACATGATAGGTTCAGATCTGAAATCATGGCATGTGGGCCCTAGTGACAAGCATTAAGCACAACAAAGTCATAGCAACATCAATGTCAGAACATAGTGGATACTAGGGATCAAACCCTAACAAAACTAACTCGATTACATGATAAATCTCATCCAACCCATCACCGTCCAGCAAGCCTATGATGGAATTACTCATGCACGGTGGTGAGCATCATGAAATTGGTGATGGAGGAAGGTTGATGATGACGATGGCGACGGATTCCCCACTGCGGAGCCCCGAACGGACTCCAGATCAGCCCTCCCAAGATAGTTTAGGGCTTGGCGGCGGCTCCGTATCGTAAAACGCGATGAATCCTTCTCTCTGATTTTTCTCTCCCCGAAAGTGAATATATGGAGTCAAGGTTGAGGTCGGTGGAGCGTCAGGGGGCCCACGAGGCAAGGGGCGCGCCCAGGGGGTAGGGCACGCCCCCACCCTCGTGGATAGGTGGAGGCCTCCCTGACGTGGATCTTACTTCCAGTATTTTTTATATATTCCAAAATAATTCTCCGTTGATTTTCAGGTCATTCCGAGAACTTCTATTTCTGCACAAAAATAACACCATGGCAATTCTGCTAAAAACAGCGTCAGTCCGGGTTAGTTCCATTCAAATCATGCAAGTTAGAGTCCAAAACAAGGGCAAAAGTGTTTGGAAAAGTAGATACGACGGAGACGTATCATACACTACTGCAGTATGTTGCTAACGCGACACTACGATCTGAGACCCTTCGACGAAACTGTGTGCGATGCAATAATCGCAAACGATGGTGTAAAAAAACCGTCAAAAAAGATGCAAAATGTTTGCGATGGAGGATGCATGAAACACAGTTCAGATTTTAGTTGCGTGTGCGATGTAGGGCATACAGTTCAGTTTAATTAACTGTTTGCGATGAGGAGGAACAAAAGAAACGGGCAGCCATATGAAGGTGTGTGCGATATACATCATACAGTTCACTCGGATGAACTGTTTGTGATTAGGCAACACAAAAGAAACGGTCAGCCAGATCAAGGTGTGTGCGATATATGGCATGCGGTTCACTCGGATGAACTGTTTGCGTTGAGACAAGAGAACAGAAACGGTTCAACTTAACAAGATGTGTGTGATACGCGGCAAACATGTCTGTAATCGGAAACATGTGCGAAGACCGATAACAACACAGACGATTGCTGCTAACAAGCCGTGTGTGTTGTGAGCAAACGATTGCTGGTATACAATTGTGAGTGATTGATGAAAACATCACCGACGGGTTCCATTGTTTAGTCCGTGTGCAATGTGATTTTCTTTGTCTGCACAACATCTAAGCATCCAATTACACAAGTGACTACACACATAACATTTCCACACACCAAAGTAAGCAATTACATGCATACTAAACTAGGAGAAACGAGGATCTAATCATCTACTTATTGTTGCGATGATGCTTGCCATTGCTCTGCTTCCGGCTGGATCCCTGTCCATTTTGGGGAAGGAGGCACTTCCTCATGTCAACGATCCGCCTGTACATGTCGTAGCTCGTGCATGCCTCCTTGGCCGCATACACGACGTGAGCTTTGTCGAGTTTCTCCATCCAGCCGAGTGCCAGGCACGCTTCTCCTTGTTGCACGAAGCATTCATGTCTGTGTAGTAGGGGTCGATGATGGCCTCAGTGAGGTGAACCCGTGAGTCCTTCTCATGCTCCTTGCTGCCCAAGATCTTGTATTGGCCCTGGATGTCGACAAGATTCTGGCAGGCGATACCCGAATTCTTGAGTGCCTTTACATCGTTGGTGATGTCCATCGTAGCGAACATGTAGTGGGGGATGTTGACAAACCTAGCGAAACGCTCGCAAGGCCTTGTGGCCAGGCAGTAGTGGTAGATGAGGACGCGGTGGCGCACACACATCTGGGCGACGACGACCTTGGGACGAGACCCGACACGAGCGTGGGTGTACTCGAGGTCGAACCTGACGACCTTGTACTTCTCCTCGGCAAGCAACAACTCCATGATGTGGATGGAGTGCTCCACCTAGACCGGGTCATTGGTGTACACCACGGAGAGGTCCATGAAACTTCTATGGGTGTCCACCATGGCACGCATGGTGAACTACTGCTCGTCGTCGGCAACCGCTCGGAGCGCCATTGTAGCCGTGCAGGATACCCTCTAAGAATTTCTCATGGTGGGTGTGCTTCTTGCAATGGTGGGGCGTGATCGAAAGGTTGAAGAGACACAAGGGTTAAATGGCCGCTGTAATAAATGGGGGACGGTCGGTCTGTAATCGTCATGTCTTGTCATGGCATTCATAGCGGAGGATTCCAGTGCATACTTGACAACACCGCACCGCACGAATGGGCTCGAAGAGGTGCCAAATGTATCGTCGGTGCTGTTCCCGTGCTACCGCGCAGTTTACCGCACAAGCTTCCCGCTCGGCTACTTTGGCCACGCGTCGGCTAGAAGAGGGACAAATACTGGGTGTTTATTAGCAAAAAGCTTTGTAAAAATGAAGTGTGTGGAATGACTTCGGTCATAAGTTTACCCGTGGGTGATGAGGTCAAAGTTACACAGAAGGGTGATGATGGACACTCGAGTGCGATAATTAATTCTGCGCTCTACAGGGCACATGGTGGAAGAAACCAACTGTGTGCAATAATGTCGAAGATCGCAGTTGAGTTAGCTATACAGATTGTGTGCTGTGAGATCAACAAGGTAAACAGATTTGAGAATGGTTAATAAAATCTAAGACTATTGCATATTAAGGTCAAAATAGTGCTACCAATATATGAGTCTCATACGCTGCCATTTCAACGATTGTACCACAAAAGCTCGAAATATTACAAGGTTCAAATTCCAAAGTTATATGGCTCAAATTCGAAGATTACAAGGTTCAAACTAATATGAGAAATGAAATTCAGCTCATCAGCTGCAAACGCTCACGTTGATCTGCTGAACATGGATATCAGAGAGGTTCAAACTAATATGACCACTTCTAAGTCTGGTTTCAAAACCTCACAATTTTTGCAAAGGGGCCAGCCACTGAGAAGTCATGTATGGGGTTGACACGATGACTTCCGATTACTCTGTCATCTGAAGTTCCAAAATGAAATTCATCATTTTTGGAGCCTATTCCATTCTGCCGCAGGCGCCGGCGCTGATCAACAAACCATTCATTTTTGTGAAATAAATGTAGGGCAAACCTCATTACCTTCAGCACCCTTGCTCTGAGAACAAAGAACCTGGCGAATATAATCTCTGGTAAGGTCCCTCGGTAGGAGTTCAAAGTAATTCCCGAGAGAAGCAAATCTAGGCATTCGACGTGATTGTTATATTGTATCACATTATCCACCACTGGGCCTAATCTTATCTACAAAAGAAGAAAACGTGTTAGTGCCTACATGCAGTTTTGAACATTACTACATGCCTATTTGGTTTGTAGGATTTGTAAAATGCATTAACATGCCATCTTCAATCTGACATGATTAACATGGGCATTTGATTACATTCTAGAAAAATGTAGCCTTCTTCACAAGAGGTTGGAGTGGATGAAAAGTTCCCTAAGAAAACTAGTACAGATGAATCCAAAGGAGAAATGCTTATTGATTGTAACCGTATGGATCAAGCAACCAATGGGGGGGGGGACATGTATGTACTGAAATCCTCCAAAAGAATCCTTCAGAAATCATAGTACATTGTCATTGTAAACTTGGAAAAAGATGTCACAAATTTAACTCCCTTATGGTTAACATTTAATAGGAAAGGAACATCACCTCGATATATAGCTTCTACAGGCATGGAAAGCATCTTAGGAAACTGACAACTTGCTCCAGGTTGGGGCCGATAGATTCTAGTGCCAAGACCTTCACTGTGCACAGTTTCGGGGTCAAGCTTATCGAAATCATTTTATGAATGACAGATGAACAAACATCTCCAAAATTAGAAATAATGTTAATTTGTAGAAGGAGAGGTAGAAGGCAGCTTTGTACCTGAACGGGTGTGGATCCAATAACAAGTTTGGAGTATTTGTCAGACGACTAGCCCACCACTGTCAATTTCGGCGCAGAAATGACATTGATTCTTGTTGGACCTTCTTGATCAACTACAAGTAATCTCTCAAGTGCAGGTGTGTTCTCATTGACCATACCGTGGTACGCATCTTGTGATGTCTTCCTGCCGCACCAGCAACACACATAAATAGTCCGGAGAGTCATGGAGGTGATGTGGAAGGTACTCAACCCATTGATCGCCTGAAGACGAAGGTATTCGAGTGCATTATAGCCACGGAGCAGGCGCTCCATGTCACCATTTGAGAGGCAGACGACGACGAGCTCGATAATAGCGGGCACATCATCAAGGGGGATGGCAGTTCCTGAACTTGGCGAAGCACAACATGGGCGTGAGGCGGAGTGCAGATGTTGGCAGCGACCACATATGCCCATCATCAAAAGTGAGCTCCTTGAGCAGATCTAGGGCGGGGATCGGAACCAGTCGTCAAGCTTGGCTCGGTCCTTGCTGTTGGAACGAAACTTGCCCATTCTAAGGCCTCTGGTTGGGCCAAGGTGACTGCCGAGGATCTTGGAGAACACATCCAATCTTTTGCGATAGCCATAATTTCAATCAATTTTCCTAGCATCATGACAACAATTGTTTCTTATAAAAATTCTCATGTTATAGTGGCAACCAATTCACATGTTAAGGTTCAAACAATGAATTCTCTTGAAACCCAACAACCTATGTTCTTTGTCACCAAGCAATTGCAATTCAACTTATTCAACAGAGTTTAAGTAAGAGCTCGACATACTCAACCATCATATAGTATTCTATGATTGCTAGCACTAACCGTGTACACATGAGCAAAACGTTTCAACCGGACACATAGAAATATAGGGGCTTATTGTTTTGCCTCCCAACTTATTCACCTCAAGGGTGGTGTCAACAATAATAACTCATGCTACCCATATTTAACTCGACATATGTGCCTAGATCTTTCCTCACCACATGATGTTTGCCAAAAGAGAAAAGTAAAAAGGAATAGAGAGAAAAACTTTGACTCTTTGCATAAAAGTAAATACATAAAAGTAAAAGATAGGCCCTTCGCAGAGGGAAGCAGAGGTTGCCATGCGCTTATTTGTTTGTATGCTCAACCCCTTAGTGCAAAAGAATGTCACGTTGTATTTCCTCTTATGATAGAAACCTTTATTATGCAATCCATCACTTTTATTACTTTTCCATCACAAGTTCGTACAACGCTCAATTTTCTCTTACACTAAATGATCTCACACTTTTAGAAGCAATTTTTATTGCCTTATTGCACCGATGACAACTTACTTGAAGGATCTTGCTCAATCCTTAGGTAGGTATGGTGGACTCTTGAAAATAAGATTTGGGTTTGAGGATTTTGGGATGCACAAGTAGTATCTCTACTTGGTGCGAAATTTTTGGCTAGCAAAGATGGGGGGCAAGCACCACATGTTGAAGGATCTATGACAATATAACTTCTATGTGAATATGAACAAACATAAATCATTACGTTCTCTTCCTTGTCCAATGTCAACAATTTTGGCATATAATATTTTGATGGGGGCTCACAATCACAAAAAATTTCCATGATAGTGTATTTGCATGTGAAAGTTCTCTTCCTTATACTAATTATTCATGAATTGCTTGTATGTCCAATATTGTGATTGTCAAGCCTCAAAATATTTCACTTTCTAAACCCAATGTGAATCTACCACTAGGCATGATATGATTTCAACTTCATGACATTCAATTTATTCAACAATTTACTTATAGGATATAAGTGAAGCACACGAGTAAATGTCATGGAAAAGAGCTTCGTTGACGGGATGTGAATGCCACTTACCTAGCCTCCCTGGTAACTATTTGAGGACTTTATTTTATTTAAAAACTTTCAGATCTAAGTATTTTATTAAAACAACAAGCAAAATGAAAATAAAATGACATTCTAAGAATAGCACAACACATGTGAAGAAGCAAAAACTTAGGCTCAACCGATACTAACCGATAATTGTCAAAGAAGAAAGGTGGATGCCTACCGGGGCATTCCCAAGCTTAGATGCTTGAGACTTCTTGAATTATTATCTCGGGATTCCTTAGGCATCCCCAATCTTGAGCGTTTGTGTCTCCTTAATTCTTCTCATATCACGGTTTTCCTAAATCTCAAAAGCTTCATCCACACAAAACTTAACAAGGACTCGTGAGATAAGTTAGTATAAACCAATGCAAAAACCTTATCATTCTCCACAGTAGAAAATCACTAAAATTATTATTCAACATTGCATACTAAATGCCTCTTCATATTTAATACTCCTATCCTCAAATAGAATCATTAAACAAGCAAACATTTGCAAACAATGCAAACAAAACAACAATCTGCCAAAATAGTATAGTCTATAAAGAATGCAAAAGTATCAATACTTCTTAAACTCCCAAAATTATGAAAATTTTACAAACTGTAGAAAATTTAACAGAGCTCAGTTTGAAAAAAGTTTCAACATTTTATCACATTCTGAATTTTCTAGGGAATTTTTGCAACATCGATCAACTTTCTGTTTTGAAACAGCAACAAGTAGACTTGCAAAATAAGCATAGCAAAGGTTAAACTTGATATTTTTATTGAAAAGAAAGATGCAAAATATTATTCTAAATAACATAAAGCAAATCGTAATAAAATAAAATGAGCTCCAAGCAAAACACATATCATGTGACGAATGAAAACATAGCTCCAAGTGAGGTTACCAATAATGTTGGAGACGAAAGAGGGGATGCCTTCCGGGGTATCCCCAAGCTTAATTGCTTGGATCTTCCTTGAATATTACCTTGGAGTGCCTTGGGAATCCCCAATCTTAGGGTCTTGTCACTCCTTATTCTCCTCATATCGACGTCTCACCCAAAACTTGATAACTTCAATCACACAAAACTTAACGGAACTTTGTGAGATAGGTTAGTATGATAAAGAGCAAACCATTTCACTTTTGGTACTGTCAAAGACAAGATTCATAATTGTTCTCACACAATGCCTACTGTATCATATCATTTCTACACTTTATATTGAGTAATATAAGCCATAGAAACCAGAAAACAAGCAAACTATGCATTGAAAACAGAATCTGTCAAAAATAGAATAGTCTATAGTAATCTTTACTCAAACGATACTTCTGATACTCCAAAAATTCTGAAAAAGTAGGAAAACCTGGGTAATATGTGTATTAATCTACTTAAAAAATAATCAACATTTTATCATGCTTCTGTTAAAAATGAGAATTGTTTTCCTGAGCATAGAAGTTTTTGTTTTTCAACAAGATCAAATCAACTATCACCGTAAGCCATCCCAAAGGTCTTACTTGGCACTTTATTGAAACAAAAGCAATAAAACATGATTACTAGAGTATCATAATCATGTTAACACACAAAAACAGTAGGTAAAAATGTTGGGTTGTCTCCCAACAAGCGCTTTTCTTTAATGTCTTTTAGCTAGGCTTGATGATTTCAATGATGCTCTCATAAAAGATAAGAATTGAAACACAAAGAGAGCATCATGAAGCATATGACTAGCACATTTAAGTCTAACCCACTTCCTATGCATAGGGATTTTGTGAGCAAACAATCCATGGGATCAAGAATCAACTAGCATAGGAAGGCAAAACAAGCATCACTTCAATATTTTCAACACATAGAGAGGAAACTCGATATTATTGCAATACCTACAAGCAAATGTTCCTCTCTCATAATAATTTTCAGTAGCATCATGAATGAATTCAACAATATAGCTATCACATAAAGCATTCTTTTCATGATTCACAAGCATAGAAATTTTATTACTCTCCACATAAGCAAATTTATTCTCATTAATAGTTGTGGGAGCAAACTCAACAAAGTAACTCTCATTTGATTGGAAATTAAAATCATGATGACAAGTTTCATGGTTATCATTATTCAATATAGCATACATGTCATCACCATAATCATCATATGTAGGAACTTTGTTGTCATAATCAATTGCATCCTCCTCCAAAATAGTGGATTCATCACTAAATAAAGTCATGAACTCTCCAAATCCACTTTCATCATTATAATCATCATAAATAGGAGGCACGCAATCATTATGTTGGCGTTCTGGGAACGGGGGTCCCCAGACTTGCCTGCCTGTGGCCTGTGGCATGGCTCAAAGGGGGCCCCAGCACGGCCCATCTTCACCAACACAGACCCAAGACCCTCGCGAGGGGCCAAGCCTCGCGGGGCGGACGACGCGGAGCTTCCTCAGGCACGGCCTCATCAGGCTGGCTCGCGAGGAGGTGGAGAGATCAAGGCGGGGTACCTCACAAGGTGCCCGTGATGAAAGCCATGACGACCAAGGGCGCCAGGCGGGTGCCAGCCCGCGCAGTGTCCTCCTTTCCCCTTTGGTGCAAAGGGGGCAAGTGCAGCCGCAGAGTACTGAGGCATCAGGCAAAGGTTGCCATTTCGATGCAACAAGACCAGGACCAGGAGGACTGCAAGACGGAGGTCATCGTGGAGCCCAAGACGGCGTCACCACCAGAGCTTTGCGCAGGCGAAGACTACTTTTGTCAGGATAGCCGGTACTAGCTGTCCCCCTTCAAATTAGCCCGCCATTGTTGGCTCCCTTCCCGCTTGATATTTGGGAAGAGGACCAGGGCCTCTATAAATAGGACCAGCCACCCACAAGGGAGGACAGAGGTTTTAGGGAGATCGAGATCAACAACCGGGAAGAGAGAGAGAGAGAGAGAGAGAGAGAGAAGGGTGACTGAACTCCTCCCAGCAGTTCATCGCCCCAGCCAAGAACAGACCCTCGCGAGGCTGTTCTTCCTTATACTGTTCATCATCATCAGCCCAAGTGGCAATCCACCACACCTCACACGGGAGTAGGGTATTACACCACAACGGTGGCCCGAACCAGTATAAACCCTGTGTCTCTTGTGTTGTTCTTTCCATAGCTTAGATCTTAGCGAGGCGGAGGGGTGCAGGTAGGTAGGAGGCGAAATCTCCGCGCGCACCCCAGTGTTCGAACCTCAAGGGTCTGCCGGAACCCGAAATCCAACATTTGGCGTGCCAGGTAGGGGTGCGCCGGAATCCACCTTCTACCGCTTCATGCCCCGTCGCGTCGTCATCACCATGTCCGGCGACCAGGCGGGCAACCCAGATCCATGGGCGGCGTGGCCCGCCCGTGCGGAGCCGCTCGCCTCGGGCAATCCGTGCCCCAGGCAGCTCGCGGTCCGTAGGGCGCTGCGGGCCGCGGGCGACGCGGACAGGCTTCGACAGCTCCCACACCGCGACAGGCGCGGTCGGCAGCAAGGGCCTCCAATCACGTCGTGACCACGACACCATACACCCGCCGGGAGCAGGCGAACTCGAGGGCCGCGCTCACGGTGGCCCGAGAGCTGCTGCAGTGTAGGCTGCTGGAGGGCGGCCGCGACGTGCTGCTGGAGCGGGTGGTAGAGCTCCTGGGCTTCGCCGCCTCGGGGGCTCACCCCTTCTACACCCAGCTCCCATCTCAAGCCCAGGGCGGCCCGCGCGGGGGCTCCGTGCGCGCCCGCGGGCTCCGAGGCTACTCCAACGCCAGCGAAGCTGTCAGCGCCGGACCAGCGGCGGCGCTGCCCCCGCTCCCGGTCCGCGAAGAAGAAGGACTCGATGTGACCTGCGGCCCCAGTGGACTGCCGCGCTGCCACCCTACGGTGGGCGTGTCAGGCAGGACCGCGTGGCATGCGGAGCACTACGGCGTGGCCTTCGGGATGACGGCGCCAGAGGAATATGTGCCCCTCATTATGGACCAAGGACACCCTCATGAGAGCGAACAAGGCTCGCTCCTCAGCCCAAGCTTGGGGGACGAGGCACCAAAAGCTGAGCCTTTTCGGGAGCCCCGGGACGGTCCCACTGTCCACGCTGGAGGCAACGATTATCGGGTACCGCTAATTCTTCAGGAGCAGGCATACACTAACCATGGATTGCGGGAGGTGCAGGCCGCCACAGCGAGCAGCTGCCCCGCTCCCACAGTCTCCTACCCCTCGGGAGGAGGGCGTAGGGGGCTGCAGGAGAGGAGCCGAGATCCGACATCACCACCGCGGCGTTCGGAGCAAGGTGTTCTCAGGAGGTAGGCCCTCCGCTGGGGAGGTGCCTCAGGGCCTGCCCCTGGCGGAGGACCCGTGGTCATCGGGGGAACCGCTGGCAACCGCTCTACCCCATCGGCGGCGTCCTGGTTTTCGGTCGTCGTTGATGGCACTAGAGTGTGGCACAAGGCGGGGCCCTCGTCTGGCGATATGAACCAAGGCCGGTACCTGTGAAGAAGGCCCAGTGCCTGTGAAGCTCGCCGTCCCGTGACACTCTCACGTAATAATGAGTGGGGCTGTACACGCCCCGGAGTCTCAGGGGTGCTGGCCTCAGGCCCTGGGGCTCCCTCCCACGCCCAGTGGCAGCACTTAGCTCCGCGCTGGTGAGAAGATGTCCAAGACTAGATTAGGTGCCGGACGCGGCCTTTTGTCTGCTTTCATTGCTTTTCCCTTTGGTTGTCGCTTTCCCCTGCTGGATTCAAGTTGGATTCGAATTTGAGATTTGCGTGTGTTCGGGGAAAGGGGTGCTTAGTCTCGTTCGAGCGATTTCTCGCGTTTTGGTTACCGCTTCGCCTCAGCTGCCTCCCCTTGTGAGCCCCTCGCGAGCTGGGTTAGGCCTAGCTTGCGCGCAGCCCAGACTGCCGCCGCCGCGTCCTCTCAGGAGGGTGTTTTACTGCAGATCCTACGGATTCAATCAGGGGACACTCAGGACACCACAGCCTCCCACGGGCTACCTCAGGGCCAGCACGGGACCAAGGTAAACTAGCCGACCAGCGCGTCGCTTAAGCCAACCGCTTGGCACGGGTGCATGGGCAATGTAGCGTCTACTGATACGATGAACACAAGTTTTACATGAGGGGCTCCCCCTCCAAAATGCTCTCACAGCCATCAGGCCAAAACCTGAGTTCTATTCATGCAGGGTAAGGAAGCAGGAACGATGCACAATCAGTCGGATACATCCCCCAATGCATCCTCAGGAGCACCACCCGAGCCGTTGCTGGCGTCGCTGAACTCGCCACCGCTGTCTGCGTCGCCGCCAGCGGCGTCAAAGCCATTCACCACGCCGCCCTCGTCGGCAGCCACGATCATGCTGTCATTGTCCGAAGCGAAGGCCCTGATAAGTGTTGGAAATATGCCCTAGAGGCAATAATAAAAGTATTATTATTATATTTCCTTGTTCATGATAATTGTCTTTTATTCATGCTATAACTGTATTATCCGGAAATCGTAATACACGTGTGAATACATAGACCACAATATGTCCCTAGTAAGCCTCTAGTTGACTAGCTCGTTGATCAATAGATGGTCACGGTTTCCTGGCTATGGACATTGGATGTCGTTGATAACGGGATCACATCATTAGGAGAATGATGTGATGGACAAGACCCAATCCTAAGACTAGCACAAAGATCGTGTAGTTCGTTTGCTAGAGCTTTGCCAATGTCAAGTATCTCTTCCTTTGACCATGAGAGCGTGTAACTCCTGGATACCGTAGGAGTGCTTTGGGTGTATCAAACGTCACAACGTAACTGGGTGACTATAAAGGTGCACTACAGGTATCTCCGAAAGTATCTATTGTTTTATGCGGATCGAGACTGGAATTTGTCACTCCGTGTAAACGGAGAGGTATCTCTGGGCCCACTCGGTAGGACATCATCATTTGCGCAAATGTGACCAAGGAGTTGATCACGGGATGATGTGTTACGGAACGAGTAAAGAGACTTGCCGGTAACGAGATTGAACAAGGTATCGGTATACCGACGATCGAATCTCGGGCAAGTAACATACCGATAGACAAAGGGAATTGAATACGGGATCGATTGAGTCCTTGACATCGTGGTTCATCCGATGAGATCATCGTGGAACATGTGGGAGCCATCATGGGTATCCAGATCCCGCTGTTGGTTATTGACCGGAGAACGTCTCGGTCATGTCTGCATGTCTCCCGAACCCGTAGGGTCTACACACTTAAGGTTCGATGACGCTAGGGTTATAAAGGAAGCTTGTATGTGGTTACCGAATGTTGTTCGGAGTCCCGGATGAGATCCCGGACGTCACGAGGAGTTCCGGAATGGTCCGGAGGTAAAGATTTATATATAGGAAGTCCTGTTTCGGCCATCGGGACAAGTTTCGGGGTCATCGGTATTGTACCGGGACCACCGGAAGGGTCCCGGGGGCCCACCGGGTGGGGCCACCTGCCCCGGGGGGCCACATGGGCTGTAGGGGGTGCGCCTTGGCCTACATGGGCCAAGGGCACCAGCCCCAAGAGGCCCATGCGCAAGGAAACTTGGAGAGGGAAGAGTCCTAAAGGGGGAAGGCACCTCCGAGGTGCCTTGGGGAGGATGGACTCCTCCCCATCCTTAGCCGCACCCCTTCCTTGGAGGAGGGGGCAAGGCTGCGCCCTCCCCCTCTCCCTTGGCCCTATATATAGTGGGGAAAAGGAGGAGCAATCAGACCTAAGGCCTTTGGTTGCCTCCCTCTCCCTCCCGTGACACATCTCCTCTCCCGTAGGTGCTCGGCGAAGCCCTGCAGGATTGCCACGCTCCTCCATCACCACCACGCCGTTGTGCTGCTGCTGGATGGAGTCTTCCTCAACCTCTCCCTCTCTCCTTGCTGGATCAAGGCGTGGGAGACATCGTCGAGCTGTACGTGTGTTGAACGCGGAGGTGCCGTCCGTTCGGCACTAGGATCATCGGTGATCTGAATCACGACGAGTACGACTCCATCAACCCCGTTCACTTGAACGCTTCCGCTTAGCGATCTACAAGGGTATGTAGATGCACTCCTCCTTTCTACTCGTTGCTGGTCTCTCCATAGATAGATCTTGGTGTTGCGTAGGAAATTTTTGAATTTCTGCTACGTTCCCCAACAGTGGCATCATGAGCTAGGTCTATTGCGTAGATTCTTTGCACGAGTAGAACACAAAGTAGTTGTGGGCGTTGATGTTGTTCAATATGCTTACCGTTACTAGTCCAATCTTGTTTCGACGGTATTGTGGGATGAAGCGGCCCGGACCGACCTTACACGTACTCTTACGTGAGACAGGTTCCACCGATTGACATGCACTTGGTGCATAAGGTGGCTAGCGGGTGCCAGTCTCTCCCACTTTAGTCGGAACGGATTCGATGAAAAGGGTCCTTATGAAGGGTAAATAGCAATTGGCATATCACGTTGTGGTTTTGCGTAGGTAAGAAACGTTCTTGCTAGAAACCCATAGCAGCCACGTAAAACATGCAAACAACAATTAGAGGACGTCTAACTTGTTTTTGCAGGGTATGCTTTGTGATGTGATATGGCCAAGAAGAATGTGATGAATGATATGTGATGTATGAGATTGATCATGTTCTTGTAATAGGATTCACGACTTGCATGTCGATGAGTATGACAACCGGCAGGAGCCATAGGAGTTGTCTTTATTTTTTGTATGACCTGCGTGTCATTGAAGAACGCCATGTAACTACTTTACTTTATTGCTAAACGCGTTAGTCATAGAAGTAGAAGTAGTCGTTGGCGTGACAACTTCATGAAGACACGATGATGGAGATCATGATGATGGAGATCATGGTGTCATGCCGGTGACAAGATGATCATGGAGCCCCGAAGATGAAGATCAAAAGGAGCAAAATGATATTGGCCATATCATGTCACTATTTGATTGCATGTGATGTTTATCATGTTTATGCATCTTGTTTACTTAGGACGACGGTAGTAAATAAGATGATCCCTTACAAAATTTCAAGAAGTGTTCTCCCCTAACTGTGCACCGTTGCTACAGTTCGTCGCTTCTAAGCACCACGTGATGATCGGGTGTGATGGATTCTTACGTTCACATACAACGGGTGTAAGACAGTTTTACACAGCGAAAACACTTAGGGTTAACTTGACGAGCCTAGCATGTGCAGACATGGCCTCGGAACACGGAGACCGAAAGGTCGAGCATGAGTCGTATAGTAGATACGATCAACATGAAGATGTTCACCGATGATGACTAGTCCGTCTCACGTGATGATCGGACACGGCCTAGTTGACTCGGATCATGTAATCACTTAGATGACCAGAGGGATGTCTATCTGAGTGGGAGTTCATAAGATGAACTTAATTATCCTGAACATAGTCAAAAGACCTTTTGCAAATTATGTCGTAGTTCACGCTATAGTTCTACTGTTTTAGTTATGTTCCTAGAGAAAATATAGTTGAAAGTTGAAAGTAGCGATTATGCGGATCAGTAGAAAGCTTATGTCCTTAATGCACTGCTCAATGTGCTGAACCCCAAACGTCGTTTGTGGATGTTTCGAACATCGAACATACACGTTTTGATAACTACGTGATAGTTCAGTTAAATGGTTTAGAGTATAGGCACCAAAGACGTTTTCGAAATGTCACGGAACATATGAGATGTTTCGAGGGCTGAAATTAAGATTTCAGGCTCGTGCCCACGTCAAGAGGTATGAGACCTCCGACGATTTTCTTAGCCTGCAAACTAAGGGAGAAAAGCTCAATCGTTGAGCTTGTGCTCAGATTGTCTGAGTACAACAATCACTTGAATCAAGTGGGAGTTGATCTTCCAGATGAAATAGTGATAGTTTCTCCGAAGTCATTACCACCAAGCTGTTAGAGCTTCGTGATGAACTATAACATATCAGGGATAGATATGATGATCCTTGAGGTATTCGCGATGTTTGACACCGCGAAACTAGAAATCAAGAAGGAGCATCAATTGTTGATGGTTGGTGAAACCACTAGTTTCAAGAAGGGCAAGGGCAAGAAGGGATACTTCATGAAACGGCAAATCAGCTGCTGCTCTAGTGAAGAAACCCAAGGTAAAACCCAAACCCGAGACTAAGTGCTTCTGTAATAAGGGGAGCAACCACTAGAGCAGAATTACCCTAGATACTTGGTAGATAAGAAGGCTGGCAAGGTCAATATAAGTATATTGGATATACATTGTGTTAATGTGTACTTTGCTAGTACTCCTAGTAGCACCAGGGTATTAGATACCGGTTCGGTTGCTAAGTGTTAGTAACTCGAAACAAAAGGCTACGGAATAAACGGAGACTAGCTAAAGGTGAGCTGACGATATGTGTTGGAAGTTTTTCCAAGCTTGATATGATCAAGTATCGCACGCTCCCTCTACCAAAGAGATTGGTGTTAAACCTAAATAATTGTTATTTGGTGTTTGCGTTGAGCATAGACATGATTGGATTACGTCTATCGAAATACGGTTATTCATTTAAGGAGAATAATGGTTACTCTGTTTATTTGAATAATACCTTCAATGGTCTTACACCTGAAATGAATGGTTTATTGAATCTCGATCGTAGTGATACACATGTTCATGCCAAAAGATAGTAATGATAGTACCACCTACTTGTGGCACTGCTGTGTAAGTCATATTGGTATAAAACGCATGAAGAAGCTCCATGTTGATGGATCTTTGGACTCACTCGTTTTTGAAAAGTTTGAGACATGCGAACCATGTCTATTGGTATATATGCATGAAGAAACTCCATGCAAATGGACCGTTTGAACTCACTTGATTTTGAATTACTTGAGATATGCAAATCATACCACATGGGCAAGATGACTGAAAAGCCTCGGTTTCAGTAAGATGGAACAAGATAGCAACTTGTTGGAAGTAACACATTTTGATGTGTGCAGTCCAATAAGTGCTGAGGCATGCAGTGAATATCGTTATGTTCTTACTTCACAGATGATTCGAGTAGATGTTGAGAATATTTACTTGATGAAACACATGTCTGAATTATTGAATGGTTCAAATAATTTCAGAGTGAAGTAGAAGATCATTAGAGGATAAAATGTCTATGATATGATCATAGAGATGAATATCTAAGTTACGAGTTTTGGCACACAATTAAGACATTGTGGAAATTGTTTCACAATTAATACCGCCTGGAACACCATAGTGTGATGGTGTGTCCGAACATCATAGTTGCACCCTATTGGATATGGTGCGTACCATGATGTCTCTTATCGAATTACCACTATTGTTCATGGGTTAGGCATTAGAGACAACCACATTCACTTTAAATAGGGCACCACGTAATTCCGTTGAGATGACACCGTATGAATTATGGTTTAGAGAAACCTAAGTTGTCGTTTCTTAAAAGTTTGGGGCTGCGACGCTTATATGAAAAAGTTTCAGGTTGATAAGCTCGAACCCAAAGCGGATAAAATGCATCTTCATAGGAAACCCAAAACAGTTGGGTATACCTCCTAATTCAGATCCGAAAGCAATATGGATTGTTTCTAGAATCGGGTCCTTTCTCGAGGAAAAGTTTCTCTCGAAAGAATTGAGTGGGAGGATGGTGGAGACTTGATGAGGTTATTGAACCGTCTCTTCAACAAGTGTGTAGCAGGGCACAGGAAGTTGTTCCTGTGGCACCTACACCAATTGAAGTGGAAGCTTATGATATTGATCATGAAACTTCGGATCAAGTCACTACCAAACCTCGTGGGATGACAAGGATGCGTACTACTTCAGAGTGGTACGTAATCCTGTCTTGAAGGTCATGTTGCTAGACAACAATGAACCTACGAGCTATGGAGAAGCAATGGTGGGCCCGGATTCCGATAAATGGCTCGAGGCCATAAAATCCGAGAACGGATCCATGACTTTGGAAGAAATACTTGATGGTCGTAAGGCCATTGGGTACGGATGGATTTTAAAAGGAAGACAGACAATGATGGTAAGAATTACCATTAAGAAAGCTCGACTTGTCGCTAAGATATTTTCCGACAAGTTCAAGGAGTTGATTACGGTGAGGTTTTCTCACTCGTAGCGATGCTAAGAGTCTGTTGGAATTGGATTAGCAGTTACTGCATGATTGATGAAATCTTGCAGATAGGATGTCAAAACATTGTTTCCTCGATGTTATACTTGAGGAAAGGTTGTATGTGATACAACCGGAAGGTTTTGTCAATCCCAAAGATGCTAATAAGTATGCAAAGCTCCAGCAATCCTTCTAAGGACTGGAGTGAGCATCTCGGAGTTGGAATGTATGCTTTGATGATGATCAAAGATTTTGGGTTTGTACAAAGTTTATGAGAAACTTGTATTTCCAAAGAAGTGAGTGGGAGCACTATAGAATTTCTGATGAGTATATGTTGTTGACATATTGATGATCAGAAATGATGTAGAATTTCTGGAAAGCATATAGGGTTATTTTGAAAGTGTTTTTCAATGGAAAGCCTGGATTAAGCTACTTGAACATTGAGCATCAAGATCTATAAGGATAGATCAAAATGCTTAATAATACTTTCAAATGAGCACATACCTTGACATGATCTTGAAGGTGTTCAAGATGGACCAGTCAAAGAAGGAGTTCTTGCCTGAGTTGTAAGGTACGAAGTTAAGACTTAAAGCTCGACCATGGCAGAATAGAGAGAAAGGACGAAGGTCGTCCCCTATGCTTAAGACGTAGGCTCTTCAGTATGCTATGCTGTGTACCGCACCTGAAGTGTGCCTTCCCATGAGTCAGTCAAGGGGTACAAGAGTGATCCATGAATGGATCATAGGACAGCGGTCAAAGTTATCCTTAGTAACTAGTGGACTAAGGAATTTTTCTCGATTATGGAGGTGGTAAAAGAGTTCGTCGTAAAGGTTACGACGATGCAAGCTTAAACACCTATCCGGATAGCTCTGAGTAGAGAGACCGGATACATATAATGGAGCAATAATTTAGAATAGCTCCAAGTAGAACAGTTGTTTGGAATAGCTCCAAATAGAGCGTGGTAGCTGCATCTAGGAGATGACATAAAGATTTGTAAAGCACACACGGATCTGAAAGGTTCAGACCCATTGACTAAAACCTCTCTCACAAGCAACATGATCAAACATAAAACTCATTGAGTGTTAATCACATAGTGATGTGAACTAGACTACTGACTCTAGTAAACTCTTGGGTATTAGTCACATGGCGATGTGACCTGTGAGTGTTAATCACATGACAATGTGAACTAGATTATTGACTCTAGTGCAAGTGGGAGACTGTTGGAAATATGCCCTAGAGGCAATAATAAAAGTATTATTATTATATTTCCTTGTTCATGATAATTGTCTTTTATTCATGCTATAACTGTATTATCCGGAAATCGTAATACACGTGTGAATACATAGACCACAATATGTCCCTAGTAAGCCTCTAGTTGACTAGCTCGTTGATCAATAGATGGTCACGGTTTCCTGGCTATGGACATTGGATGTCGTTGATAACGGGATCACATCATTAGGAGAATGATGTGATGGACAAGACCCAATCCTAAGACTAGCACAAAGATCGTGTAGTTCGTTTGCTAGAGCTTTGCCAATGTCAAGTATCTCTTCCTTTGACCATGAGAGCGTGTAACTCCTGGATACCGTAGGAGTGCTTTGGGTGTATCAAACGTCACAACGTAACTGGGTGACTATAAAGGTGCACTACAGGTATCTCCGAAAGTATCTATTGTTTTATGCGGATCGAGACTGGAATTTGTCACTCCGTGTAAACGGAGAGGTATCTCTGGGCCCACTCGGTAGGACATCATCATTTGCGCAAATGTGACCAAGGAGTTGATCACGGGATGATGTGTTACGGAACGAGTAAAGAGACTTGCCGGTAACGAGATTGAACAAGGTATCGGTATACCGACGATCGAATCTCGGGCAAGTAACATACCGATAGACAAAGGGAATTGAATATGGGATCGATTGAGTCCTTGACATCGTGGTTCATCCGATGAGATCATCGTGGAACATGTGGGAGCCATCATGGGTATCCAGATCCCGCTGTTGGTTATTGACCGGAGAACGTCTCGGTCATGTCTGCATGTCTCCCGAACCCGTAGGGTCTACACACTTAAGGTTCGATGACGCTAGGGTTATAAAGGAAGCTTGTATGTGGTTACCGAATGTTGTTCGGAGTCCTGGATGAGATCCCGGACGTCACGGGGAGTTCCGGAATGGTCCGGAGGTAAAGATTTATATATAGGAAGTCCTGTTTCGGCCATCGGGACAAGTTTCGGGGTCATCGGTATTGTACCGGGACCACCGGAAGGGTCCCGGGGGCCCACCGGGTGGGGCCACCTGCCCCGGGGGGCCACATGGGCTGTAGGGGGTGCGCCTTGGCCTACATGGGCCAAGGGCACCAGCCCCAAGAGGCCCATGCGCAAGGAAACTTGGAGAGGGAAGAGTCCTAAAGGGGGAAGGCACCTCCGAGGTGCCTTGGGGAGGATGGACTCCTCCCCATCCTTAGCTGCACCCCTTCCTTGGAGGAGGGGGCAAGGCTGCGCCCTCCCCCTCTCCCTTGGCCCTATATATAGTGGGGAAAAGGAGGAGCAATTAGACCTAAGGCCTTTGGTTGCCTCCCTCTCCCTCCCGTGACACATCTCCTCTCCCGTAGGTGCTCGGCGAAGCCCTGCAGGATTGCCACGCTCCTCCATCACCACCACGCCGTTGTGCTGCTGCTGGATGGAGTCTTCCTCAACCTCTCCCTCTCTCCTTGCTGGATCAAGGCGTGGGAGACATCGTCGAGCTGTACGTGTGTTGAACGCGGAGGTGCCGTCCGTTCGGCACTAGGATCATCGGTGATCTGAATCACGACGAGTACGACTCCATCAACCCCGTTCACTTGAACGCTTCCGCTTAGCGATCTACAAGGGTATGTAGATGCACTCCTCCTTCTACTCGTTGCTGGTCTCTCCATAGATAGATCTTGGTGTTGCGTAGGAAAATTTTTGAATTTCTGCTACGTTCCCCAACAATAAGAGCATCCACATTGTCTTCCACCCAGTGCGCCAGATCGTCTCGGACGGCCTGGGGGACTGGGGCGATGGCGGCGTCGAAATCGAAGTGGGGATCCATGTTCGGGAGATGGCTGAAGATGCGAGAAAAGGCGCGCCCGAGCAGGGCGCGGCTCCTCTCGTCCACCAACCTATCAGTCCTGACCGACCGCGCCTCCAGCTGCGTCACCATGTCAGTGAAGAACTGAAGATTGCCGGCGTAGTTGACTGCGTGCGGCTCGCCAACAGCCGCCTCGCAGATGTTGCCCAAGGCTGCGTTGGCTCTCTCCCAGAGCGTGGTGAGCATGGGGCCGTGCTCATGCTCCAGGATCCGCTGCTGACGTATCTCGTCCGCATTCTGGCACGTGACGACCTCAGCCTCCTCCACCCGCTGGCGGGGAAGGAGCACCTCGGCCTGTGAGGTGGTTAACTCACCTTGTGCCACCTCAAGGTTGGCTCGGAAAGCATCGGCCCGCCGCGTCGCCTCCTCCAGCTTGGCCCTCAAGGCAGCAGTCCTGCCTTCAGCCTCGGCCCGGATCAACCCCAGCTTCTCTTCGAACTCATGCTCAAGGTTCAAATGCGCCATCGCCACCCGACGTCCGACCTCCTCCAGGACACGGGCTTCCTGTGCAGCGACATCATCCTCCGCCTGCATCACCAAGCGCTCCCTCATCTCCAGACGCTCGTACTCGCGGGTACGTTTGGCGGCTTCCAGCGTCAGCGCCTCCTCACGCTTCTGGAGCTCTGTTGAGTCGCCAGAGGCCACCTTCATCGATGCGAGGGCTGCCTCGCGCAGCTCCACCCGCTCCTCCAATGAGTGGCACCAGGCCAGGAGCTCCCGAGCCCGCTCCTCCGCCTCCTTTCGCCGCCGGTCGACTTCTCGGGCCTCCTCAGCGGCCCAAGATCGGGCCTCCCGAGAGGCCGCCAGTGACGCCTTGGCCTCTGCGTCGTCAAGATCGCGCTGACGGTGCGCAAGGGCGATGGCACCCTCCAGCTCGCGCCTCTCTGCAGCCAGGCACAAGCCCTCGGCCTCAAGGCGCGCGTCTTCATCAGCAAGCTCCTCACCAAGCAGGCTTACCGCGTCAGCCGCCCTTCGAAGGAATCCTTGGCGGAGAGCGCGACGCTCCCGAGCGCACTCGAGCACGTCTTCCACACCATCATCTGCCCCAAGCAAGCGCCGGGGGCCACGAATCAGCACTCCCCCTCCGGGCTGGGGGCTGGGGGCTGGCACCCTCGCGACGGCCGGGCATGCCGCGCCAGAAGCCCGGCCTGGAGCCAGCCCGTCCCCAGGTGAAGAGCGCAGGGAGCGCCTCAGCCAATCGCAGTCCACGACCAGGCGAGAAGCCCACGGCAGGCTGGCTATGCCACGAGAAGGCCTGCGGAAGAGGATCGCAAGGTGCGCAGGGCCACGATGCGCCTCGGGACGGTCCGCCTCTTCGATCGCCCTCACCACAAGGGCTCTGCTGCTCGGGGCGCTTGAGGACGATGGAGCGGGCAAAGCCAAGGGGGACGGCACCTCAGCCGTCTCCGCAAGCTCGGCTGGAAGGGGCCTGCGAAGCAAGGGTCAGTAAAAGCAACAGAAGGACCGGGAGCTGGGGAAGGAGAAGGCTTACTCATTAGTGGCGAAGTACTTCCTACGCTTCAGCAGGCGACAAGGGTAATGGTCGCCCAGGGCCTCCCTTCTCTTCCGGAGGGCCTCAAAGTCCACGCGGAAACGGCCCAAGAGTTGGGCGCAGGGATCAACCTGCGATAAAGACGGAGCGTCAAGGCGATCTGCGTTAGGGGCGCCTGCCTGATGCGCGCTGCCAATTGCCTCGCCAAGAGAAGCAGCTGGAGCCTCAGGGGCCTCAGTCGCAGGTGCTGAGAGCAGCTGCTCGTCACCCCCAGCCTCAGCGGCACGGGCCCCAAGAGCTGCTCCCTCATGAGCATCGCCCGGCGCTGTCACCCCGCCGGGAGCCCCCTCGGCCTCTGGCGCCTCATGCCTCCCTGCTCCGCTGCTTGAGGAAGAGTCGCCGTGGCCGACTGGAAGGGCATTCACCATCACTGGGTTCTCGCGAGGTCCCTGGAGGCCGGCGGGGCGCGGCCCCCACTCATCAAAGATAGGCATCTACTTCACAAAATCGCCCCTGCTCTGGCAGAGGTATAGCAAGGCCCCTCCCTGCTGAATGCTGCCAGGGTTGGGGTCCCCAGTCAGGGTCAAGAGCGATGTCCTCAGCACTTCAGGCGTCAGGTCCTCTTCCTGGAGCCTCAGACGATCATCGCGCCCGCTGAAGGTCCACATCCGGCGGGAGTGGCGTTGGAGAGGAGCAACGCGGCGTAACAGGAACTCCTTCACCACCTTGGGCGCTGTCACGCCAAGCGACCTCAAGAACGCGAAGCGGTGCCAGACGAAGACAAGCCGGGGGCTCTCAAGCGTCTCCTGGCCCCAGCCCAAATTGGGGACAGCAGGCGAAGTTGGCTCCGATAGCAGGGGGCTGGGCACCCCTGCATCCACATACAGCCACCGCTCGCAGAACCCAGTCGCGGGCAGAGGGAGCTTGAAGTCAATCCCAGAAGCTGCTGTCTCAGACGCGGCAACAAAGCTCACACACGCCCAGCATTGGGTAGGGTCGACAAGGCGCAGTGAGAAGAAGTGGCGCAGCAAGGCAACCGAAGGAAGGATGCCCATCATAGCCTCGCAAACAAAGGCGAAGACCGAAAGGAGGGTGATGGATTCAGGACCCAGATGGATCATGTGGATCTGATAGTGGGAAAGCACGACATTGAAGAAGTTAGAAAAGGGAGGAACCAGACCCGCCCACAGGGCGTCGGCAAAATACGGGACCTCGGTGACTATCCTGTCGATGGAGAAGTGGGACGCGGGCCAGGCCGTCGTCCTCCCGCATTCGTTGAAGATAGTGGCCAGAGCCGAGCTGACCTTGCCCAAGCCCTCGGCGGGGGCCGCCAACGGCGGCGGGCAAGGCGGAGGCACGGGTTTCTTCCCTCTTCCCTTCTTTGTCAGAGCCATGGCGATGGGAAGGGGGGGGGGAGTTCGAGATTGGGTTGAAAACAGAAGCTGGAGTTCGAGCGGAGGAAGGACAGAGGGCGCTCGAGCGACAGAAAGGGGAGCGGCTGTGTATAACTACGAGTCCGCCCACGTCCAATCAACCGCCGCACGGCGCCCAAGGCCGCAAGCTGTTAGGGCCCGCGGCGCTTCGCTCTTGCCCTTCCGCCTCCCTGCACGGCCAAGTCCGAGCGCGCCTTGGGCCCGGGGGCTACTGTCGGCGTTCTAGGAATGGGGGTCCCCAGACTTGCCTGCCTGCGGCCTGCGGCGTGGCTCAAAGGGGGGCCCAGCACGACCCATCTTCACCAACACAGACCCAAGACCCTCGCGAGGGGCCAAGCCTCGCTGGGCGGACGACGTGGAGCTTCCCCAGGCATGGCCTCATCAGGCTGGCTCGCGAGGAGGTGGAGAGATCAAGGCGGGGTACCTCACGAGGTCCCCGTGACGCAAGCCATGACGACCAAGGGCGCCAGGCGGGTGCCAGCCCGCACAGTGTCCTCCTTTCCCCTTTGGTGCAAAGGGGGCAAGCGCAGCCGCGGAGTACCGAGGCATTAGGCAAAGGTTGCCATTTCGGTGCAACAAGACCAAGACCAGGAGAAATGCAAGATGGAGGTCATCATGGAGCCCAAGACGGCGTCACCACCAGAGCTTTGCGCAGGTGAAGACTACTTTTGTCAGGATAGCTGGTACTAGCTACCCCCCTTCAAATTAGCCCGCCATTGTTGGCTCCCTTCCCGCTCGATATTTGGGAAGAGGACCAGGGCCTCTATAAATAGGACCAGCCACCCACAGGGGAGGACAGAGGTTTTAGGGAGATCAAGATCAACAACCGGGAAGAGAGAGAGAGAGAGAGAGAAGGGTGACTGAACTCCTCCCAGCAGTTCATCGCCCCAGCCAAGAACAGACCCTCGCGAGGCTGTTCTTCCTTGTACTATTCATCATCATCAGCCCAAGAGGCAATCCACCACACCTCACACTAGAGTAGGGTATTACACCACAACGGTGGCCTGAACCAGTATAAACCCTATGCCTCTTGTGTTGTTCTTTCCATAGCTTACAACTTAGCGAGGCGGAGGGGTGCAGGTAGGTAGGAGGCAAAATCTCCGCACGCACCCCAGTGTTCGAACCTCAAGGGTCTGCCGAAACCCGAAATCCGACACATTATAACAAATTTCCACATCAAATCTTGGGGGACTAAAAATATCATCTTCATCAAACATAGCATCCCCAAGCTTGTAGCTTTGCATATCATTAACATCATGGATATTCAAAGAATTCATAATAACAACATTGCAATCATGTACATCATTCAAATATTTTGTGCCAAACATTTTATTGTCTTCTTATTCTAACAATTGAGCACAATTTTCTGAACCATCATTTTCAAGAAAGATATTATAAAGATGATCAATAATATCATGCAGCCTCAATTCCATTTTTATGTAGTTTTCTTTATAAACCAAACTAGTGATAAAACAAGAAACTAAAAGATTCGATTGCAAGATCTAAATATATACCTTCAAGCACTCACCTCCCCGGCAACGACGCCAGAAAAGAGCTTGGTGTCTACTACGCAACTTTATTCTTGTAGACTCGTGTTGGGCCTCGAAGCGCAGAGTTTTGTAGGACAGTAGCAATTTTACCTCAAGTGGATGACCTGAGGTTTATCAATCCGTGAGAGGTGTAGGATGAAGATGGTCTCTCTCAAACGACCCTGCAACCAAATACAAGAAATCTCTTGTGTCCCCAACACACCCAATACAATGGCAAATTGTATAGGTGCAAATGCTTAAAAATGAGGCCTAGGGTCCGTACTTTCGATAGTGCAATCTCTCAACAATGCTAATATAATTGGATCATATAACCGTCCCTCAACGTGCAGCGAAGAATCACTCCAAACCTATCTAGCAGAGAACATAAGATGGAATTGTTTGTAGGGTATGAAACCACCTCAAAGCTATTCTTCCCGATCAACCTATCCTAGAGTTCGTACTAAAATAACACGAAGCTATTCTTTCCGATCGATCTAACCAAGAGTTCGTACTAAAATAACACCAAAGCAAATTCAGATTAATAATATTCAATCCAACACAAAGAACTTCAAAGCGTGCCC
The DNA here is from genome assembly GCF_018294505.1 of Triticum aestivum. Lineage (NCBI taxonomy): Eukaryota > Viridiplantae > Streptophyta > Magnoliopsida > Poales > Poaceae > Triticum > Triticum aestivum. The sequence goes on from NC_057800.1 coordinate 414,529,643, forward strand.
CAAGATTTCTATCGGAGAAACAAAGACAAGAACATGCATCAACCCCTATGCATAGATTACCCCAATGTCACCTCAGGAATCCGCGAGTTGAGTGCCAAAACATATATCAAGTGAATCAGTGCGATACCCCATTGTCACCACGAGTATTCAATTGCAAGACATATGTCAAGTGTTCTCAAATCCATCAAAGTATTCAATCCGATAACAAGGAAATCTCAAAGGGAAAACACCATATGATCCGACTATATTAACAAAGCCCGCGATACATCAAGATTGTGACATCTCAAGAACACGAGAGAGAGAGAGAGAGATTAAACACATAGCTACTGGTACAAACCCTCAGCCCCGAGGGTGGACAACTCCCTCCTCATCGTGGTGGCCGCCGGGATGATGAAGATGGCCACCGGTGATGATTCCCCCCTCTGGTAGGGTGTCGGAACGGGGTCTAGATCGGTTTTCGGTGGCTACAGAGCCTTGTGGCGGCGGAACTTCTGATCCAGGTTAACCCCGAAGGGTGTTAGAATAATTGGGAATTTATCGTGCAAAGAAGGGGTGCGAGAGGCCACCAAGGTGGGCACAACCCACCTGGCCGCGCCTGGGGGCCCAGGCGCGCCCTGGTGGGTTGTGCCCCCCTCGGGGCACCCCTAGGTGCTGCTCTGGCCCATCCTGGGTGTTCTGGTCCATAAAAAATCTCCAAAAAGTTTTGCGGTGTTTGGATTCCGTTTGATATTGATTTTCTACGATGTAAAAAACAAGCAAAAAACAACAACTGGCACTGGGCACTGGGTCAATAGGTTAGTCCCAAAAAATGATATAAATTTGCTATAAAATGATTGTAAAACATCCAAGAATGATAATATATTAGCATGAATACTTCGTAAATTAGATACGTCGGAGATGTATCATAAGCTAATAAAGATTGTTAGTAAAATGGGTCCAAAGATGGCAATTAAACTATTTGTTTGCACTTTATCCAAGACAACAACGAACTACAGGATGGTAAGTAAGAACTTTGTAGCCTTCTTTTTACTACCCATAATGAGTTGTGTTAGATGATAATGTCTGAATCTTTTTCCTTTGCAGTGGTTGCCAAATCAGTTTACTCAAGATTACCTCTCAAACTACATGATTGGTGGGCATGCAAAGGTTAAAGTATTTCTACCGGAACACGATGATTATCTAGATGTTTTCATGAAGATCATGAAGGATGGGAGGTCGGCCATCACAAGGGATTGGACTAGAGTCGTGTGTTCCATCTGCATGGAGGAGGGCACAATATGGGCATTCCGCTTCACCTTGTTCAGCAACCAAAATGTATTTCGCCTCTTTCTTTACCGTCTTTAATAGTACAAGTATACAACTGTGGTTCATCATTGTTTATTTGGTTCTTATGTAATTCTTGAACATATGTACCTATGAATCGAATAATGCATTGGTTGTTTGAACTTGATGGGTATGAATAAAGCTATAACATACATTCAAATTCAAATTCAAATCCGGTACAATTTGAAATAGCAACAATTAAATTACGGTGAAATTACACTCTCCAGGTCGTTACGGCACACATGGTTGGTAAAAAACAAACGTTTGCGATATAAACCATAATTCAAGACAGTTCACAAAGAGGAAACGTGTGCAAGCATGCACACAGTTGCCATTTGCAAAACATGTGTGATATCAGACAATATCACAAACGGTGCGAGCAAACTAAACATTGTGGGTTAGTTGCCTTATCGTACACGATTCGCAACCATGAACTGTTTCTTATGAAGTATGCATCGTAAACGTTGCACCACAGAATAGCGTGTGTGATAGTTGTCGTGTACGACAATGTTACGACGGTCCGGCGTTTCATAATCCTGTCCGACACTCATATGACGATTAGCTAATCTTCTTAATTAGTTATCGCATACGGTTTGGGGAAAGTGAATGTGTGTGATTGTATGCTTATCATACACGTTCTATCATAGTGAACCGTTTGTGATGGGCCGAGCATTGTAAACGTAGCACCACAGAATACCGACTGCGATAGCAATGCGAGCACAAACGAGTAGGAGTACTGTATATGCATCTTGGCTCCCTATCCCTGGTGGTTCTGGGTCATGTGGGAAGGACCCCCCTATCACCGTCACTCACTAGGCGACGGTTCCAAATGTCGTCGCGGAAAGGGGTTAAAAATCGTTTGTATAGCACTGACGCGTACCAGTGATATGAGATGTTTGTTTGCCAATTTCCTATGATTAGGGTTGTTAGTATGTTAGGGTTATTCTTATGGATGTTCTTATGTTGGTGCTAGGGTTAGGCTTGTTAGTATGTTAGGGTTAGGGTTATGGGTGTTGTTATGTTGGGGAAAGGGTTAGGGTTAGGGTTGTTGTTTCATATCTAAGTTAGGGTTTATTCCGTGTTAATCTTTAGATTAGTACTCATGGAAGAAATGTTATGTTTTGTTGTTTGAATCTTTATATGGATGGGAAGAACATGTGTGTTTGTTCATCATGGGGACAAACATGCCTTCTTGAAAGGCAATATTGAACCAGACCCGGATGAGCTTGGCATGGTGTTTGATAATAGTCCTAGCTATGTGGAGGCCTTGGAACAAGTGAGGAAAGATTTGAATTGGATGGACCCTAGTGATATCATTGAGTTGGAGGGAAGGCATAATGTTGGTTTTGGAATGCACATCTGTTGGAAGACAATGCGTGTGAACTCGAAGCAATGTTGGGTTGCATACAAGGAGATGGTGGCCGAATCACTAGACAAGGCTCTTGAGTTATTTGCAACGAAGAAGGTTTATTCAAGTTTGCATTTGGATTTGAACCAGAACCCCTCCCCTTTGGTTGCTAGTAGCCCCCCACCCATGAACCGAGATGAAATTGTTGAACCTCTTTTGACCCAACAAGTGAGGCCAACATTGAGCCCATTTCCAAACAACTAAAATGAAGCTTTGCAAGAGGAGAATGATGAGTATGCGAACGATGACAATGAAGTTGATCTCCATGACAACAATGTGGGTGATATCAACAAATATCATTTGCAAGAGACAATGGACCATTCCATCCCTTATTCCCGTGGCTATGTGTCGGATTCGGATGACGAAGGTCCCGATGAATAAGTTGATGAGGAGGGGTTCACAGTGAAGGAGGCTAAAGCTTTCGAGAAGGTATTCGGGCGGGATAATCGAAGTACATTGTCCAAGGATGTTAGTTTCATGGATGAAGCCGTGGTAGATGGTGGCCAAGGTATATCTCTTGGGGTTAGGCCAAGATCTCACCGTGATTTGGAAGATGGCAAGAATGGGATTGCTCGTGGGTCTAAGTTCGAAACCTTCTTGGAATTGAAGATGTGGCTCGACAACTACTCAGTTACGCATTATCATCCACACAAGGTGGTGAACTCAGACGTCAATGTGCACTACACAGTTGCATGTGAAGATGAAAAATGTCCATGGATTGTGCGTGCAAGACCATGGAAGGAGGTCCCACTTGGCACGTAGTGAGTTGTGTACCAAGTCACATGTGTGTGGATTGTGCGTGCAAGACCATGGAAAGGAGGTCCCACTTGGCGCGTAGTGAGTTGTGTACCAAGTCACACGTGCCGAGGAAAGATGGTGGATGGCAAGGTTGTGTCCCAAGACCACAGACAACTCACATCTGAGTTCATCGCTTACAGGCTCTCCAACTCAATATCCACACTTCCAACAATGAACATCCACTACTAGGGAAAAGCCTAGCAGTAGCGCGGGTTTTGGGTGTATCAGTAGCGCGGGCGCCCACGCTACTGATACGGTGCCACAACTAACTTGTAGCAGTAGCGCGTGATGACACACGCTACTGCTATACATGGTTAGCTGTAGCGTGCGTTGCAGTACAACGCTACTGCTAATTATCTGTAGCAGGTCTTATACCCCACACTACTACTATTACTTTCAAAAGCAAAAAAAAACATCTCGATCCCGTGCGTGTTGTCAATGGCAGCATTTGTTCGATCCAGCGATGGTTGGGGTCGCCGGAGACATGAAAGAGCAGCAGCAGACCAGATCTGGCAGTGGCTGTTGGAGGACGGCCTGTTTCCATGGAAGAGCAAGGCAGCGGCGTGGGGCTCCTCTTCCCGACCATGCCAGATATGGTCGTCCATGGCGACCACCTGCACGGGCATGGACATGGGATTGTGAGTCAAACCAGAGGGAGAGAGAGAGAGAAAAAGAAAACCGAGGGAGAGAGGAAGGAGATGGAGGGAGTAGCGGGGCTGGTCACCGGTGGTTAGGTCTCCGGCGTGGTGGCGCGAGGCGGTGGCCTCCTAGACGTTGGTGGAAGACCGGCGAGCTCCTAGACGCCGGTGGCACGAGGCGGCGCCCTCTTTTGGTGCCATGGAGGAGGAGGGGCGCATGGGCAAGAGGTCAATGTGAGAACATATGGAGAGAGAGGAGGGAGTGGCGGAAGAGAGGAGGGATTTGGGGGAGGGGGAGGACGGGTGGGGAAAAAGGTGCTGGGTGCGGATTAGGAGTAGCATGGTACGTAAAACGCACTGCTGTTAAGAAAGTAGCAGCAGCGCACTTCCGGTACAAGCGCTACTGCTAACCGGGACCAAAAGTCTGACCGATTTGAAAATTAGCAGCAGCGACGTCAGAAAAACCGCGCTACTGCTACAGCTATAGCAGTAGCGCGGCTCGCGGCACCGCGTTGCTGCTAAATGGAGTTGGGTGGGCACTGTCGGTCGATATTTGTAGCAGCGCGGGTTACGCCGAGCATGCTACTACTAAGCACTTGTCAGTAGCGGGGTTTCCACACCCGCCCTACTGCTACTAAGATTCTGTGTATAGGGTTTTCCCTAGTAGTGATCCAACATGTCATGGACCTTGTGAAAGCCATCTTTCATTACAAGGTGAAATACGGCAAGGCATGGAAGGCAAAGCAAGCCGCATTTAAGATGTTGTATGGTAATTGGGAGGAAGCATACAATCAAATCCCAAGGTTGTTGTTAGCCATGGCCGCCACAAACCCGGGCATGGTTCATGTGGTCGAGCCTCATGGGAAAAACAACGGTTTTTGATGGAAGGAAAGTCCGAGTATTTGCCCATGCTTTTGGGCGTTCGAGAAATGCATGAGGGCTTTCGAACACTGTAGGCCGGTCATCGCCATTGATGTCACGTTCTTGACCGGACAATACAAGGGCACCTTGTTGGTTGCGGTAGCAAGTGATGCCGATAACCGGGTGTTGCCATTGGCATTTGCTTTGGTTGAGATGGAGAACAATGACAACTGGGAGTAGTTTTTGCGTCTTTTGAGGACGAAGGTCTTACCCGCTCAGAGGGAAATTTGTGTCATATCGGATCGGCATCAAGGAATTCTTAACACGGTGGAGATTGACATTCCCGGGCATGATCCGTTGCACCATCGATGGTGCATGAGGCACTTTTGTTCGAACTTCTATAGGGCATGTGGCCTTAAGGAGTTGGCTGATGATCTTCAAGATTGTTGTCTTGCTTTCTCCTACAAGCGGCTCGCCACTTTGTACAACAAATTGCTGGCACACAAAAAACTTGATCTCGAGGGTCAAGACTTTCTCAATAGGCACATTCAATATCGGAACAAGTGGGCATGTGCTTTTGATGAAGATGGCTGGAGATATGGTCAAATGACAAGAAATATGGCTGAATGCTTCAATAGGGTGCTCAAGGGTGCACATGCATTACCCGTGACGACAATAGTTCAATACACATTTGACAACATGAATGTGTACTTTCTAAAGTACTCATTGGAAATGGATGCACAGGTAGCGGGTGAGAACAAGCGCAAGTACAAGTACAAGTTCCCACCCAAGGTTGATGAATGGTTGGAATTTCAATCACAGAAGGCAGACTCACAAGAAGCTATACTATATGACAACGAAGATTGGAAGTATGAAGTGAAAGAGCTAGGAGGAACCACAAACAATGGACGCCAACATGGAGGTCGGGCTTTCAAGGTCTCGTTAACACGGTGTGATTGCTCTTGCGGGAGGCCATTGTTGCTTCATCTCCCATGCTCACACTTGTATACCACCTGTCGCGTTAGGAATGTGGACGTCAATCACCCCCTCACCGTGAGGGAGCCGGAGTTCTCAATCATGATGGTCAAGAATACATGGGCTCCCTGCTTTCACCCATGCTTTGACCAACCACAATGGCTGGAGTACCATGGACTTCAACTATGGCCAAGTCCGAAGTTGAAGGTTGTTAAATGGGGTAGATGTAAGACAAAGCATCTTTGAGGCGCCACACTATATTGTGCAACGCCTAGCTCCGAGGCGTTGCACAATATAGTGCGGCACCTCTCATCTAGGCGCCGCACCAACACTTAGCGATTCTTTGGCCCTCAGAATGGGTGAAAAGTTTCTGTTGCTCTCTGGATAGCTCTTCCCAGACGTGCAACGCCTCGGAGCTAGGCAATGCACTGCATGGTGTGGCGCCTAGCTCTGTGGTGTTGCACGTCTGGAAAGATCTATCCACAGAGCAACAGAAACTTTTCACCTAGTTTGAGGGCCAAAAAATCTCTAAGTGCTGGTGCAACGCCTAGACATGAGGCGCCACAGTATATTGTGCAACGCCTAGCTCCGAGGCGCCACATCACACAGTGCAACACCTAGCTCTGAGGCGTTGCACTATTCAGTGTGGCGCCTAGCCCATAGGTGCCATGGCTCTGTTAACCGCAGAAGTAAAAGATGCAGTGTTGCATACATTTCAGACACATTTTCAATAGTTATACATATACTTGCATCACAGAAAAAACAGTAATGATCATCATTATGACATTTTCAACACCACTTCAACTTCAACAAAGACAACATTACTAAGAGTGACCATCACTTCAAGTTCAACATGCTAAGAGATACAATCACTTACTAAGAGCTACCATCACTTCAAGTTCAACGACATATCAAGTTCGACATAAGAAAACGCCCACTAGGTGAGTTACATAACAAATAGAGGACGACGACTAGTTCCTTCCGCGCTTATTGCCGCCTCTTTCCCCCCTCCTGACGGATATCTTCTTCTTCCTAGCATGAGCAACCGGCTCCGGTTCCTCCACCTCATCCACATAGTCATCCAAAGCCGCCATCCGCGAGGTGCCGACCGTCCTCTTGCCTCTTTCAGTGAAGTCTTTGGGTGTGTATTTATTGTTTCCCCTCTTAGGCTTTAACATGTATGCTTACCGAACTTTATAGGTCTCCAAGGTCATGCCATCATCAACCTATTACAAAAACAAACGATATGGAAAAGACCGTGTGTGAGGATAAAGTTAGCAATGCATCAATAATTGAATATATGCTATTGGCATACTTCTTGGGTGACCACACCCACATCCTCATCCTCCAAAGGAGCACCATGGCCAGAAGTGGGATCTGATGGTGTCGCCGACCTAGACCGCTGAGGTGATACATATTCGGGGTCACGACAACCGACAAGGTTTGATAACCGCCTTAACCTTTGGCCCTGGCGCTGCAACATGTACAAGTGAATGAGATATCGAACGTAGCAAGACATGGTACATGGACAATTGAAGGAGATGTGAACCTTAATGAATGCTCGAAGTGCACCTTCCCCATCGCTTTTCCTCACTGGGGTTGTCTCCAGAATAGTCTCGGTCTCATCAACTGCATTTTTGATATGGGTACACTATGAACAGAAATGACATTAACGTGTTAGGCAAGCAAAGATGTGAATAGTGCGAATTGGAAAGCAAAGAGGGAAATACCACAAAGTTCTTCATTGATGCTGAAGGGACCCGGGTGCCTTCCCTGACTAATTTGTTGTACTGGTGCTGGGTTAGCTCATCGAAGACGACGGGATCTTCCAAAATCTCCTCATCATACACCGACTTGCATATCTCCACACGGGTACTTGCAAGAAACCATGTGAGGTAGTTGTTGAATGCGATCGGGCAATGCTCACGAAGCTGGGATCGTTTTCTAGCCTTAGCTTGCTCCACACTAAGTGCGGACTGTATGATATACTTCCTGTGATGCTTGTCCTAGTCCTTGATCTTCCGCTGCTTTCTCCTATCCAACCTACAAGTTAGAAAACAGAATATTAGCACCATCGAAACCGCCGAGAAGCTGCTAAGTGCTCAAGTTTAATTCTATCTTACGTGTGTAGCAACTTGTTCGTGTCCTCCCACTCCGGCGGGTGTGGCTGGAACAAACCAAACTGGTGTACACCCGATGTGGCATGTGAAGCTCAACCGCCCAGTTGCATATGAGTGGGCACCGCATATGCCAAAGATCCCTATCCCTAAGGCACATCGGATTCAGCACGAACTCTCTAGGGTTACCAAAACTACCCCTTTTCCATACGGCTCCCATTCCACCTGCAACATAGCATAGAATGCAAAATTGATTTCGAGTTACAATAAAAGCTTGAGAATCACTTATGCAATGTCAAGTCACCTGCTCAGCCGTAATGGTGTCCATCTCGTTCGTGTACAACTTGTACATGACCGAGGGATCATCCGTCGTCTCATTTAACACATCCCACTTGTAAGCCCAAGTGGGGAACCGCAGTGGGTCGTCTTTGTCGTCCCAATCCTCGTACTTCACGGTCTTCGGTCATCCAACCGGCAATCGCTCCTAGCTCCATACAGAAAGTACGAGCATACAACGACAAATACCTCCGTCCTTTGAGGTCCTACACAGGCTTCATCCAACTGCACATAGAAGAAAACACGGTTCAATTAACAGGAAGATCGCATTGATAATGTACCAATGAAGTGAAAATAAACAACTGCCTACCTGTCTATACAAGTAAGCCAGTGTCGCCGAACCACAACTCCATTTGCTATCGAAGACGGTCAATACCTTCAACCACATCCATAGAGCATTCTTGCCTCTGCCATCAGCAAACAAAGTCCTGAATATAACATACCACATGTAGACACGAGCATATGTCTTGACCTCATCCTCATTAGCACCCTCAGGGCAAGAACCAAAGTTCCATGCAATCTAGGCGAAAGGAGCACCGGCTACGACTCTTTCCTTCTTCATGTCTTCTGCTTCTGGTTCCCAAAGCTTCGGAGGAACCATACCGATAAGGACATGCATCTGCTCACGCCAGTCATCAGAATCGGTGCTCATACAAAGAGGATTCCCCTCGATAGGAAGACCGGCGATCATACCAATATCCTAGAGCGTCATGGTAATCTCCCCAGTCCGAAGATGGAAACTGCGTGTCTCCGGCCTCCAATGATCAACAAGCGCAGTGATTGTTGCAGCTTCGAGGGGTGGCGTGATACGTCCATTTTGCATCATGCTTTTATATTGATATTTATTGCATTATGGGCTGTTATTACACATTATGTCACAATACTTATGCCTATTCTCTCTTATTTTACAAGGTTTACATAAAGAGGGAGAATGCCGGCAGCTGGGATTCTGGGCTGGAAAAGGAGCAAATATTAGATACCTATTCTACACAGCTCCAAAAGTCCCGAAACTTCACGAAAGACGTTATCAGAACATATAAAAAATACTGAGCGCAAGAAGTTCACCAGGGGGGCCACACTCTGCCCACGAGGGTGGGGGCGCGCCCTACCCCCTAGGCATGCCCCCTACCTTGTGGGCCCCTGGTGGCCCTCCGATGGCCATCTTCTGCTATATAGAGTCTTTCGATGAGGAAAAAAAATCATAAGCCATCTCCTCGGACGAAACTCCACCGCCACGAAGCGGAACCTTGGCGGATCCAATCTAGGGCTCCGGCAGAGCTATTCTGCCAGGGAAACTTCCCACCGGGAGGGGGAAATCATCGCCGTCGTCATCACCAACGCTCCTCTCATCGGGAGAGGGAAATCTCCATCAACATCTTCACCAGCACCATCTCCTTTCAAAACCCTAGTTCATCTCTTGTATCTAATTCTTGTCTCCAAGTCCGTGATTGGTACTAGTAGGTTGCTAGTAGTGTTAATTACTCCTTGTAGTTGATGCTAGTTGGTTTATTTGGTGGAAGATCATATGTTCAGATCCTATATGCATATTAATACCCCTCTGATTATGAACATGATTATGCTTTGTGAGTAGTTACGTTTGTTCCTGAGGACATGGGAGAAGTCTTGCTATTAGTAGTCATGTGAATTTGGTATTCGTTTGATATTTTGATGAGATGTATGTTGTCTTTCCTCTAGTGGTGTTATGTGAACATTGACTACATAACACTTCACCATTATTTGGGCCTAGAGGAAGGCATTGGGAAGTAATAAGTAGATGATGGGTTGCTGGAGTGACAGAAGCTTAAACCCTAGTTTATCCGTTGCTTTGTAAGGGGCTGATTTGGATCCATATGTTTCATGCTATGGTTAGGTTTACCTTAATACTTTTGTTGTAGTTGCGGATGCTTGCAATAGAGGTTAATCATAAGTGGGATGCTTGTCCAAGTAAGGACAGTACCCAAGCACCGGTCCACCCACATACCAAATTATCAAAGTACCGAACGCGGATCATATGAACATGATGAAAACTAGCTTGACGATATTCCCATGTGTCCTCGGGAGCGCTTTTCTCTATATAAGAGTTTTTCCAGGCTTGTACTTTGCTACAAAAAGGATTGGGCCACCTTGCTGCACTTTATTTACTTTTGTTACTTATTGCTCGTTACAAATTATCCTATCACAAACTATCTATTACCACTTATTTCAGTACTTGCAGAGAATACCTTGCTGGAAACCGCTTATCATTTCCTTCTGCTCCTCGTTGGGTTCGACACTCTTACTTATTCAAAGGACTACGATAGATCCCCTATACTTGTGGGTCATCAAGACCTTTTTCTGGCGCCATTGCCGGGGAGTGAAGCGCCTTTGGTAGGTGGAATTTGGTAAGGAAAATTTATATAGTGTGCTGAAATTTACTGTCACTTGTTACTATGGAAAGTAATCCTCTGAGGGGCTTGTTCGGGGTATCTTCACCCCGACCAGTAGAGCAAAGAGTTGCTCCTCAACCTACTGAACCTACTAAAAATGAAAATGTCTGCTTTGAGATTCCTTTGGGTATGATAGAAAAACTGCTAGCTAATCCTTTTACAGGAGATGGAACAATTCATCCTGATGAGCACCTAATATATGTGGATGAAGTTTGTGGATTATTTAAGCTTGCAGGTGTACACGGATGTAACGCCCCGGACACACTCGCCGGTGGTCGTTACTCCTGGCGGGATCTAGACTGTCCCCACAGATCAATACTAGTCTTTTCTGCGCACTTTGTCCTCACTCATGCGCACCCGGGAGCAACTTCCCGGTTGGTCACCCATCCTAACACTACTCCAAGCTGAGCACGCTTAACTTTGGAGTTCTGTCTGAATGGGCTACCAGAAAAGAAGGAATTCCTTATTGATATGAGTAGTCTATCATCCCTAATAAGCCAGGTCATCACACCGGAGATGTTGTTAAGAAGAAGGTCTTCCCTTTATCTTTGAAGGAAGATGCATTGACATGGTATAGTCTATGTGATGATACGGGGTCATGGAACTACAAACGGTCGAAATTGGAATTTCATCAGAAGTTTTATCCTATGCATCTTGTTCATCGTGATTGCAATTATATATATAATTTGGCCTCGCGAAGGAGGAAGCATCGCTCAAGCTTGGGGGAGGCTTAAATCAATGTTATATTCATGCCCCAATCATGAGCTCTCAAGAGAGATGATTATTCAAAATTTATAAGCTCGGCTTTCTGATAACAATCGCACCATGCTCGATACTTCTTGTGCTGGCTCTTTTATGATGAAGACTATTGAATTCAGATTTATTGGAAAGAATTAAACGCAATTCTGAAGATTGGGACCTCGACGAAGGTAAGGAGTCAGGTATGACACCTAAGTTTGATTGTGTTAAATCTTTTATGGATACCGATGTTTTCCATAAATTTAGCACTAAATATGGACTTGACTCTGAGATAGTACCTTCTTTTTGTGAATCTTTTGCTACTTATGTTGATCTCCCCAAGGAGAAGTGGTTTAAATATCATCCTCCCATAGAAGTAAAAGTAGCTGCACCTATTAAAGTTGAAGAAAAGACTATCACTTATAATGATCCTATTGTTCCTACTTCTTATGTTGAGAAACCACCTTTCCCTGTTAGGATAAAGGATCATGCTAAAGCTTCAACTGTGGTTCATAAAAGCAATATTAAAACTTATACACCTTCTGAGCAAATTAAAGTGGAACCTGATATTGCTATTGTTAAAGATCTATTGTCTGATAATATTGATGGGCATGTTATTCATTTCCTTGATGAGACTGCCAGAATTGCTAAATCTTGTGCTAAAGATAAAAACAGACCTGTGGTAGGCATGCCTGTTATTTCTATTAAAATAGGAGATCATTGTTATCATGGCTTATGTGATATGGGTGCTAGTGCTAGTGCAATACCTTACGACTTGTACAAAGAAATTATGCATGATATTGTACCTGTTGAGATAGAAGATATTGATGTCACAATTAAACTTGCCAATAGAGATACTATTTCACCAATGGGAATTGTTAGAGATGTTGAAGTCTTATGTGGGAAAACTAAATATCCTGCTGATTTTCTTGTTCTTGGTTCCCCACAAGATAGCTTTTGTCCCATTATATTTGGTAGACCCTTCTTGAACACTGTTAATGCTAAGATAGATTGCAAAAAGGATGTTGTTACTATCGGTTTAGATGATATGTCTCATGAATTTAATTTCTCTAAATTTAGTAGACAACACTGTGAAGAAGAATTACCTAGTAAGGATGAAATTATTGGTCTTGCTTCTATTGCCGTACCTCCTAGTGATCCTTTAGAACAATATTTGCTAGACCATGAAAATGATATGTTTATGAATGAAAGAAGGGAAATAGATGAAGTATTCTTTAAACAGGAACCTATTCTGAAACACAATTTGCATGTTGAAATCCTAGGGGATCCTCCTCCACCCAAGGGTGATCCCGTGTTTGAGCTTAAACCGTTGCCCGATGCTCTTAAATATGCTTATCTTGATGAGAAAAAGATATATCCTGTTATTATTAGTGCTAACCTTTCAGAGCATGAGGATGAGAGATTATTGAAAACTCTGAAGAAGCATCATGCTGCTATTGGGTATACTCTTGATGATCTTAAGGGCATTAGTCCCACTCTATGTCAACATAAGATAAATTTGGAAGAAGATGCTAAACCAGTTCGTGATCATCAACGCCGGCTGAATCCTAAAATGAAAGAAGTGGTGAGAAAGGAAATACTTAAGCTCCTTGAGGCAGGTATAATCTATCCCGTTGCTGATAGTCAGTGGGTAAGTCATGTCCATTGTGTCCCTAAGAAGGGAGGTATTACTGTCATTCCTAATGATAAAGATGAATTGATTCCTCAAAGAATTATTACAGGTTATAGGATGGTAATTGATTTCCGCAAATTAAATAAGGCCACTAAAAAGGATCATTACCCCTTACCTTTTATCGATCAAATGCTAGAAAGATTATCCAAACATACACATTTTTGCTTTCTAGATGGTTATTCTGGTTTCTCTAAAATACCCGTGTCAGCCAAGGATCAATCAAAGACCACTTTTACTTGCCCTTTTGGTACTTTTGCTTATAGACGTATGCCTTTTGGTTTATGTAATGCACCTGCTACCTTTCAAAGATGCATGATGGCTATATTCTCTAACTTTTGTGAAAAGATTTGTGAGGTTTTCATGGACGATTTCTCCGTCTATGGATCTTCTTTTGATGATTGCTTGAGCAACCTTGATCGAGTTTTGCAGGGATGTGAAGAAACTAATCTTGTCTTGAATTGGGAAAAGTGCCACTTTATGGTTAATGAAGGTATTGTCTTGGGGCATAAAGTTTCTGAAAGAGGTATTGAAGTTGATAAAGCCAAGGTTGATGCTATTGAAAAGATGCCATGCCCCAAGGACATTGAGGGAGTCCAGGATTAGGGGGTATCCGGACAGCCGGATTATATCCTTCGGCCGGACTGTTGGACTATGGATACAAGATTGAAGACTTCGTCCCGTGTCCGGATGGGACTCTACTTGGCGTGGAAGGCAAGCTAGGCAATACGGATATGTATATCTCCTCCTTTTAACCGACCTTGTGTAACCCTAGCCCCCTCCGATGTTTATATAAACCGGAGGGTTTAGGTCCGTAGGACAACGACAATCATACCATAGGCTAGCCTCTAGGGTTTAGCCTCTCCGATCTCGTGGTGGATCAACTCTTGTAATACCCATATCATCAAGAATAAATCAAGCAGGACGTAGGGTTTTACCTCCATCAAGAGGGCCTGAACCTGGGTAAAACATCGTGTCCCCTGCCTCCTGTTACCATCCGCCTAGACGCATAGTTCGGGACCCCATACCCGAGATCCGCCGGTTTTGACACCGATATCGGTGCTTTCATTGAGAGTTCCACTGTGCCGTCACCAGAAGGAAGGATGTCTCGTCTCGTCTTTAAAGACGGTACTAATGTTGGGGGAGCTTTGGTTGTCGGCCAAACTCTCCGGCTAGGCGGTTTCATCATGACCGCCTGTTTGGCTGCCGCGCCGACGATGACTTCTCGGGTCATTGAAAACAACCTCCACGTCAAATCGGCACTCGCCGAACAAATGGATCCAGTGGATCTCGCCTCCCTAAACGAGCTCTTGGATCGCATCGCCGCCCTGGGAGTCGCTACGGACTATGATCTGATTGGGCTTAAACCCGATAAAAGGGAGATTAACTCTCCGCCGGTCACCCATCATATTGCAATGGTGGAGGAACAATGCGTCGACCTCTCCTCCATATTGAGGACCAACTATGTCCGGATTCCTGAGCTCTCCGAGCCGGATACCCGTTCGCGGGAGGACAACATCCAATCCCTGTAGAGTCAGGCAGCAGGCCAGGATTATCGGACAACACCCCAGAACTAGAATTTCCAAAATTGGAAATTCCTCGGCCCCTGGATCCCAGATCGGGTAAGGGCTCGGATTCAATTACACCCACCCGCCCAAACATAAGCGATCTTTCCCACATCAGGCAAGAGCCCCAGGAAACAGTACATAACTATTGGGCCAGATTCCTCCTTGCGATGAACAAGGTTAAGGACTGTCGCGAGGAAGACGCAATAATTGCACGGACAAGGGAATCCTTAACGCCATAAATCACCGTGAGATATCACGCTTCGCTGACTTGGCATCCATAGTACGAAAGTATTGTGCGATGGAAAGTGCCTGGAAAACCAAAACAAACTTTTGGGATAATCCGGCCCTAAATATGAACCCAGTCCGAAATAAAAGGGTGCACTATCAAAAGACACCCGAGTCAACTACCAAAAAGCAAAAACCCTCTATAGGGCATGGAACCGTACTGGAGGGATGGCTGAATGGACCCTGTAAAATTCACATCACAGAGGGTGCCATACCAACACATAGCCTTAGAGCATGTTGGATACTCCGGCAGGTAGCCAAAAGTGGTGAGGATCTCCTAATTCCAGAAGCCACAGAGCACCATCCCAAAAATACCAGTACAGTATTAACGGTCTTCGAGACCTTTGCATCAAATAATAGGTGAAAGCGAACACTCCGCAGCCTTGCCGAAATCTACCACGTGGCAACAATAAACCCATGGAGTGACACGACTATTACTTTCAATGCCAGTGACGAACCTAAATTCCGAACAGCCCAAGCACCAGCCGCATTGGTCCTCAGTACAATTGTGGACGGCTTTAGACTCACCAAGGTACTGATGGACGGCGGCAGCGGATTAAACCTCATCTATGAGGAAACCCTTCAAAAAATGGAAATAGACTGGAACCGCATCGAGCGAAGCAGCACAACCTTTAGAGGAATAATCCCCAGTCGGGAAGCGTGCTGTACATGCAAAATCACACTAGATGTGGTGTTCGGCACGCCGGAGAATTATAGGTCCGAAGAGAATACGTTCAAGTGGCCCCGTTCAGTAGTGGTTACCATGCCTTGTTAGGGCGGGAGGCGTTCACAATCTTCCAAGCCATACCCCATTACGGGTACATGAAGCTCAAAATGCCCGGGCCCAACAGAATTGTCACTCTTGCTAGTGATCCGGACACAGCACTCCACACCAAAAACAAGACAGCCGCACTGGCCCTCGAGGCATTATCCGAAGCCCTAGCGGCTGAGGAACTGACTGTGCTGCGCTCCACGGTGAACAGGGACGATGTGATACTCGATAAGAGATCCAAGTCCACCTCCTTTAAACCGGCGGATGAAATAGTCAAATTCCAAGTCCATCCAACGGACCCTACAAAAACAGCTTCCATCGGGGCACAATTAATCCCTGACGTAGATGCCGCACTACGAGAGTTCCTACGTGAGAACCGGGACATTTTGGCCTGGCACCCTTCAGACATGCCAGGAATCCCACGCAGGCTGGCCGAGCACAGCCTCAATATTCTAAAGGGATTCAAGCCGGTCAAGCAGGCTCTTCGGCATTTCTCTGAACCTAAGAGACAAGCCATGGGAGAGGAACTAGCCAAGTTATTGGAGGCCGGATTCATTAGAGAAATAAAACATCCGGACTGGCTAGCAAACCTTGTGATGGTAGCAAAGAAGGACAAATCCTGGCGCCTGTGCGTCGATTTTAAGGACCTTGTCGGTGTCAAACCCGGCGGATCTCGGGTAGGGGGTCCCGAACTGTGCGTCTAGGCCGGATGGTAACAGGAGGCAGGGAACACTTTGTTTTACCCAGGTTCGGGCCCTCTCGATGGAGGTAATACCCTACTCCTGCTTGATTAATATTGATGATATGGGTAGTACAAGAGTAGATCTACCACGAGATCAAAGAGGCTAAACCCTAGAAGCTAGCCTATGGTATGATTGTTGTGTATGGAGTTGATTCTGTCCTACGGACTACAACCCTCCAGTTTATATAGACACCGGATAGGGTTAGGGTTACATAAAGTCAGTTACAATGGTAGGAGATCTTGAATATCCGCATCGCCAAGCTTGCCTTCCACGCCAAGGAAAGTCCCATCCGGACACGGGACGAAGTCTTCAATCTTGTATCTTCATAGTCCAGGAGTCCGGCTGAAGGTATAGTTCGGCTACCCGAACACCCCCTAATCCAGGACTCCCTCAGTAGCCCCTGAACCAGGCTTCAATGATGACGAGTCCGGCACGCAAATTGTCTTCGGCATTGCAAGGCGGGTTCCTCCTCCAAGTTCTTCATAGAAGATCGTAAACACCAAGAGTAGTGTTCGGTTCTGCAAAATAAGCTTCCATATATTGCCATAGAGAGAATAATATTAACACAAATCAAATCTGCTGACGTATTCCGCAGTGCGCTATCACGCTATGGCCAAGTTCTTTACTCGAATCGTTTTTACTTTTCCACCTCAGCATGTTTTGCGAGGCGGTTTCCTTGGCACGTCTTGTCAAAGCAGAGATCGTGTGCCTTTTTTACGGGATTCTCATCAATACGGACGTGGGTAACCCTAACCGCGCCATTTACCATGGCGCTTGGGAGGCAAGCGAGTTTTATTAGGCAGGTGGGGACGTACAACCGCATCCGCCCATATAAGGGGATAAGGATCCACCTTTTTACTTACGCCGTCTTCCTCCTTTGCCTATCCATCTCCTGCACACTCGAGCTCCAGCGCCCAAGCCCGTACTTCCCACCTCGACCTTCTCCAGCGATGTCCGGAGCAGGAGGCAAATGGAAGGTCTCCTCCGTCACGGAGGGCGACATAAAAAAACTAAGGAAGGCCGAATACTTGTCCAAAGACATTGCACACCGGCTTCCCGAGGAGGGGCAGCTTCTCCCCACCCCAAGGCCCCATGAGAGGGTAGTATTCCTTCCCCACTTCCTCCGCGGACTGGGTTTTCCACTTCACCCATTTGTCCGGGGGCTCATGTTCTACTATGGCCTGGATTTCCATGATCTGGCCCCGAACTTCATCCTCAACATCTCGGCATTTATCGTCGTGTGCGAGGCTTTCCTCCACGTCCGCCCCCATTTCGGCCTCTGGCTCAAGACTTTCAATGTCAAGCCCAAGGTGGTGAGCGGCAGCCAGGCGGAGTGCGGAGGCGCCATGGCGGGCAAGATTGCCAACGTCCTGTGGTTCGAGGGCTCCTTTGTAGAGACCCTAAAGGGGTGGCAAGCTGGGTGGTTTTACATCACCGAGCCACGCGATCCGAAATGGACCGCAGTCCCCGAGTTCCGATCCGGACCCCACACGCAGCTTATGTCCTGGAAAGAGACGGGCCTATCATGGGGTAACGAGGAAGAGGTGACCGGACTGAAGACATGCATCCAGTCCCTGGTAAACAAGCCAATCAGGCTTGTAAATGTAGTCCAGGTCATGCTCATTCGCCGAATCCTCCCGTGTCAACAACGGGACTTTACTCTGTGGGAGTTCGACCCGGCACAGCACCGAACCCTTAACAGGCTCTTCGACACGACGTATGAAGACGCCTGGAAGGTGCTAATCAAAGGTGCCACGGCTCCCACATCCGCTTCCGAGGACCGCGGATACAGCTCGCAGCGTCATGCTATCTAGGTAAGCTATCTTCACCTTTTACAGGATGTTCAGCTTTTTTTCATAGTTTGACTCTATGCAGGATCTAAACTCCTTTACCTTTGACAGGCTTGGCGGGCGATAACCGAACTGATTAACTGTCCGGCTCCGTTGCCCGAAGACCCAGCCCCAGCTCTACTAGTGAAGCTGCTGGCTCCGGCGCCTTATGTGGTGCCGGAGAAGAAGGCCAAGAAGAAGAAGGCCACGGGGACTCGAAAGAGTACCCGTAATGTGGTGTTGTCAGACTCGTCATCTGACGAGTCCGAGGCGCCCTCCTCCCGTGAAAACGAGGAGGAGGAAGAAGAGAGCTCTCCCCCCAACGGGGGGAGGAAAGAAAAGGAAGGCCGCCACAAGGGGGAAGGCCGAGGGGTCCAAGAAGAGGAAAACCCCTCCGCCGGACTACGCACCCGACGCCGATGAGGACGAAGAGGAGTGGCCGGACAGAGCCAGGCGTCCGGCGAAATTGTAAGTGTTCGGATACCAGAGTAATTCATGATATTCCTTTCGTTGCACAGCTTTCCCTAATGTCGAATATAATCATGCAGCCCGCCCCGGGCCGAACTCAACGAGTCGTCGAGCGGCTCCCTGGATTCTTCGGACGTGAACTCAGTTCCGCCCGCTGTCTCCCCCCGCACTGCGGATGATGCCGAAGTGGCGTCACAACGAGCTCCGGGGTAGGAGGAGGTGGTCCTGGAGGAGCCGCAAGGCGACCTCCCGGACTCCAGGAGTAAAGGGGACAAGACCCCCCAGGGCTCCTAGTCCGGCTTTGAGCCGGACGCCGTGCCGGAATCTTCAATGATTCTGGACCACGGCAGGCGAACTCCTTCCAAGAGGAGCAAGCCTTCTGAGCCGGCAGCCCCCGTCCAACCGGAGGCGCCGGGCAATCTGCTGGAGGTGCTTGAAGGCGCCTCCATCGACGAGGAGCACCATACTATTATGAGTATGGTGATCCAGAAGGTTCAGTCCGCCAAGAGCGGACTGGGTGAAGCTTGCGCTAGCCTCCTAACAGGCTTCGAGGTAAGTAAAAAATATGTAAAAATATTACCACATAGACAGTAGCCCCTGATGCTCTGTTTGGCGTTCGGAAGGAAAAGCCGAATAGAGGATCTAGTAAATTTCACAGGAGTCTAACAAAAAGAGTCAATATGCGTATGCAGGCTTCGCTGCTATCCACCGCCGCACTGACTGCGGAGGTGGGTGTCCTAAAGCAGGACCTCGAGCGGACCGAGCAAGAGCTCGGCCTTGCCAAGCGGCAGCTCGAGGAGAAAGAAGGTAAGAAATACCTTACTGAAAAGGGTGCCTATAGAGAGGCGTGATTGCAAAAAATAACAGGATTGTACTACTTATTGTAGGGGCCATGACTGAGGTGGCGACCCTCAAGCAGGCGCTATCTGAGGCCCAAAAGAAAACGGCTGCGGAGTGCACCGAGCGAGAGAAACTTGGGGCTCAGGTCGGCGAGGTGCAGCAAGAGCTGCAGGCTCTCATGAAAAAACATGAGAGTTTGGAGCTTGAGTCAAAGACCCAAGCATCCGAGCTCGCGACGGCCCTTGAGGCTGCCAAGTCTGCCAAGGCCGAAGCCCAAAAGGCCCTCCAAGAGTTGGAGGAGGTGAAAAAGATAGCAGCGGGTAAGGCATTCTTCATGCAAAGCAGAAACATAAAAGTAAACTACTTGTTACTTACCCGAATCCGGAGCTCTCCAGGGGCATTCGCAGATCTTCCCCGCAGCGTATCCGATGCTGCCGCATTCTACCGAGCTGAAGAGGGCAGCTCGACGGAGAAGGTGTTCTGATCTCAGTATGCTGAGGCCGGACACCCTGTGCCCTTGAGCGACCAGCTAAAATAGCTGGTCGAGCTCCACAAGGCGGCCGAACAGGCCATGAAGGGCTTCATAGTTCGGCTGTGGCCCGGAGAGGCCCTGCCTGGGAGCTACTTCGGGCTGGTGCGGCGGCTGGTGGAGGCCTGTCCAAGGCTCGAGGTCGTCAAGCGCTCCATCTGCATCGAAGGTGCCTGTCGGGCCCTTGCCCATGCTAAGGTGCACTGGGGTAAGCTGGACGGTGAGAAGCTTGTGAGGGACGGGCCACCGCCGGGGAAGGAGCATCGCAAGCCTGAGATCTACTATAAGGATGTTCTTGCGGGTGCCCGCCTTGTGGCGGATGAATGTACCAAGGATGTAATTTTTGAATGAACTCGCTCGATTTTATCCTGTGCGCTGAAAACTTGTTCATATGCGCTAAGCAATGCTTATTGAATTTAAAATATTATTTTCTGTGCGGCCGTTTATCAAAAATTGAGAGATGGCCAGTCGTCGGCTTCTGCCCCCATGCCACTAGTGCTAGGGTGTTCGGTGATAAACTTGAGCGCTCTTTTTCCCATGGTTGGGTCCTTCGAGGGAGGCGCTCAGCACGACGAACCAGGCAATCGAACTATAATGCTTGAACACTCTCACTTAGCCATAGAACTTTATAATTTTAAATTTCGGCGAAGCCCCTAGTTCGGAAGACCGAGTTCGGGGCGCTATCCACGCCTTGGCTAGGGTCATCCAGCTCCTCGCTCAAAGCGGCATAAGTCTTTAGGGACTCGAAAAAACTCTCAAACAGCGACCGGTCTCTCGCCTCATCATGACAGTCAGTTTTAGCTTTCTCCACTGAGGTGCTTAACCCAGCTCAACCGGGGCACAATCGCAGTGGTTCTCCTAGTGCTACCTTAGCCGATAGAGCGGAACGTAAGGCACCAAAACATAGGAGCCGGGCAAACCCAACTATTGACCCAAATCATGATTCGGAGCCGATGCATATAGTGCTATAAGTTCGGGGTGCCGCACTTGTGAAAGTGTACGGACTTCTCACGCCATATTAAAGGGTACTGAAGCCCCTGGCGTACTTGCCGTACCACAGTGTACGGGTGCAACATGTCATTAATGAACATATATAAAAGAGATTATAATGCAAAAGATAGACAAAAAGCTATGCATTGTATATAGAGAGGCTATTTATCAAAGCCGAACGATACAAATAGTGCGGTAAGCAAAAGATATTGGACTATTCAGTATGTCCTTACAGGGGCAGGCCACGGATTTGTATTTAAAACAGGTATACCGCTCGTAACAGAGACCACCTGGGGTTTCCATAATGCGGCATGGCTTGTCTGCCTCCCTGGATCTTGCATCGTTTGTGCGGCAGTCGAATTGCCGAATAGGTCGTCCGAAATATGGAGTCCTAGAAATAAGAAAAAATTACAAAAAAAGAATCCGACAGCCCCTGGTACGTTTTAAGCCGTATTCTGGGCGTGCCGTTATTGTGCCCCTTCCCCTGTGCCCATGGTATTTCAAGGGCGTAGTTATGTACGCGATGTACTGGTTTTGCTATGTCGCGAAAGCTGGGGTTGGGGCCGCATTGCTATGCTTGCTCAGAGTGTGTCGGGCAGTCCTGCTGTGGGTTACTCCGGGCGTGCTTGGCAGTGTCTGTCTTTTTAATGGCCTGACTACAGAATTGCCTGAGAAGGCTACTTTGTACCTCCGCTGCGAGAGCCGTCGTATGCTCCTCTGTACGGAGGGAGCGTTTGGTGTTCCCGTTGACCGTAATTACTCCTCGAGGGCCTGGCATCTTGAGCTTGAGATATGCGTAGTGCGGCACCGCATTGAAC
The DNA here is from genome assembly GCF_018294505.1 of Triticum aestivum. Taxonomy (NCBI): domain Eukaryota; kingdom Viridiplantae; phylum Streptophyta; class Magnoliopsida; order Poales; family Poaceae; genus Triticum; species Triticum aestivum. The sequence goes on from NC_057800.1 coordinate 414,551,795, forward strand.
TTTGCGAATGCGGTTCGTCCGAACAGGGCATGATAGCCATTGCGAAACAGGACTATATCAAAGATTAACTCTTCGCTTCGGAAATTGTCCGGGGATCCGAAGACCACGTCAAGTGTTACCGAGCCTGTACAGTTGGCTTCTACACCTGGTATAACGCCTTTAAAGGTTGTTCTTGTGGGCTTAATCCTTGAGGGATCTATGCCCATTTTCCGCACTGTATCCTGATAAAGCAGGTTCAGGCTACTGCCGCCGTCCATGAGGACTCTTGTGAGATGAAATCCGTCGATGATTGGGTCGAGAACCAATGCGGCGAAGCCGCCATGACGGATGCTAGTGGGATGGTCCCTTCGATCAAAAGTGATCGGGCAGGAGGACCATGGGTTGAACTTTGGGGCGACTGGCTCCATCGCGTATACGTCCCGTAGCGCACGCTTCCGCTCCCGCTTGGGAATGTGGGTTGCGTATATCATGTTCACCGTCCGCACTTGTGGGGGAAAGCCCTTCTGTCCATTGTTGTTCGGCGGCTTGGGCTCCTCGTCGTCGCTGTGCAGCCCCTTGTCTCTGTTTTCGGCCCTTAACTTGCCTGCCTGCTTGAACACCCAACAATCCCTGTTAGTGTGATTGGCTGGCCTTTCGGGGGTGCCATGTATCTGGCACAAGCGATCGAGTATTCGGTCCAAACTGGACGGGCCCTGAGTATTCTTTTTGAATGGCTTTTTCCGCTGACCGGATTTATAGCCTTTGAATCCGGCATTGACTGCCGTGTCTTCATTGCTGTCGCTGTTAACGCGGCGTTTTTGCTTATTCCGATGTGTCCTGCCACTTTTGTCCTTGGTATCCGAATTACCAGGGTTCTTTGATAAGTTGTTACTGCGAGCTAGCCAGCTGTCTTCTCCCGCGCAAAAGCGGGTCATGAGTGTCGTGAGGGCTGCCATGGATTTCGGCTTTTCCTGTCCCAGGTGCCGGGCAAGCCACTCGTCGCGGATGTTATGCTTGAAGGCTGCTAGGGCCTCTGCGTCCGGACAGTCGACTATCTGGTTTTTCTTTGTTAGGAACCGTGTCTAGAATTGTCTGGCCGATTCTTCTGGCTGCTGAATTATGTGGCTTAAGTCGTCGGCATCCGGCGGTCGCACGTAAGTGCCCTGGAAGTTGTCGAGGAATGCGGCTTCCAGGTCCTCCCAAGAACCGATTGAGTCTGCTGGCAAGCTGTTGATCCAATGTCGGGCCGGTCCTTTGAGTTTGAGCGGGAGGTATTTTATGGCGTGTAGATCATCGCCGCGTGCCATGTGGATGTGAAGGAGATAATCCTCGATCCATACCGCCGGGTCTGTTGTGCCATCGTATGGCTCAATGTTTACGGGTTTGAAACCCTCTGGGATTTTATGATCTATTACTTCATTCGTGAAGCATAGCGGGTGTGCGGCGCCTCTGTATTGGGCTATATCACAACGCAGCTCGGAAGAGCTATGTCTGTTGTGTTGAGCCCGGCCGGATTTGTTGTATCCGGAGTGAAGATCATTGTCACATGCCGTAGGGCGCCTGCACGATCTGTAGATTGATCTTGTTTGTCTTGCCTTATCCTCCAGTATGTTTCGCAGGTCGGGCGCATTTTCCCGTGCCTTAGTTGAGCGGCGTCGGGGTGTGGCTTGGGTGGAGGGCCGATAGGCCTCTCTGTCGCGGCCGCGAGGTGGCCGGTCTGCCATGTCCTGCGCTGGTGATGTAGGTGCTTCCTCCTCTGATTAGGGTAGCGGCCTGCGCTTCGGGTAACTCTTGGGGGGGCGTTCGAGTTCATACTCTTCGGCCGCAAGGTCTTCAGTCCATCTGTCAGCTAGCAATTCTTGGGCAGCTCTAAGCTGTTGCTGCTTTTTCTTGAGGCTGCTTGCCGTGGCTAAAAGCCTGCGTTTAAAACTCTCTTGTTCGGCGGGGTCTGATGGTATGACGAATTCGTCGTCATCGAGGCTAGCCTCGTCTTCGGAGGGAGGCGTATAGTTATCATCCTCGACCTCTCGGTCTGCCACTCTTTCATGAGGGCTGGTTTCTCCATCTTCCTGTGCCGAATTTTGCTGAGGTGGGTGTTCTTCGGCGCTATCCGGGGTAGTATTATCTCCCGTGCCGGAATCACCGTTTTTGCTATGGCAGGATTTAGAGCGGCGCCGCTGACGCCGGCGCTTTTGCTGTTTCTTGGGGGCATCATCCCCCACTGTTCCATCACCATCTCCATCTTTTGGAGTATCCACCATATATATGTCATATGACGAGGTGGCCTTCCAGCGCCCTACAGGTGCTGGTTCTTGTTCGTCTCCTGCATCATCGTCCATGCCGTCGATGTCTTCGGAGTCGAAGTCCAGCGTGTCAGTTAAGTCGTCGATAGTGGATACGAAGTGGGTGGTGGGTGGGCTTTGAATTTCTTCGTTGTTCGTATCCCAACCTTGCCGACCGTAGTCCGGCCAGGGCTCTCCTGATAAAGAGAGAGGCTTTAGAGAATTCAGGATGTCGCCGAAGGGCGAGTGCTGAAAGATGTCCGCGGCGGTGAACTCCATGATCGGCGCCCAATCGGATTCGATCGGCGGGGGCGCGGAGGGCTCTGAGCTCGGAGAGGAATCCGGCTCCTTGGAGTCACGGGCTATGCGGAGTGCGGGGCTAGAGTTCGGCTCAATCGCCTCTGAGATCGCAGCCCCTGAGGCAGCATCCAACCACTGATCCTCGATCGGTGCAGTAGGCTCCGAATCAATGGTTGGAACCGATGCGTGTGCGGCCTCCAAGGCACTGTTCGGTGGCAGAGCTATATCATGCCCATCGAGACAGTGCGACGCGCTTGCCTGTGGCTCGAATCCGTGAAAGATCAAGTCCCCACGGATGTCAGTCGTGTAGTTAAGGCTTCCAAACTTAACCTGATGGCCAGGGGCGTAGCTTTCGATCTGCTCTAGGTGGCCAAGCGAATTGACCCGCAGTGCGAAGCCGCCGAAGACGAAGATCTGTCCGGGGAGAAAGTCTCACCCTGGACTGCATCGTTGTTGATGATCAAAGGAGCCATCGGGCCCAAAGGTGACGGCACAGAGGAATTCTCAATGAAAGCACCAATGTCGGTGTCAAAACCGGCGGATCTTAGGTAGGGGGTCCTGAACTGTGCGTCTAGGCCGGATGGTAACAGGAGGCAGGGAACACTTTGTTTTACCCAGGTCCGGGCCCTCTCGATGGAGGTAATACCCTACTCCTGCTTGATTAATATTGATGATATGGGTAGTACAAGAGTAGATCTACCATGAGATCAAAGAGGCTAAACCCTAGAAGCTAGCCTATGGTATGATTGTTGTGTATGGAGTTGATTCTGTCCTACGGACTACAACCCTCCGGTTTATATAGACACCGGATAGGGTTAGGGTTACATAAAGTCGGTTACAATGGTAGGAGATCTTGAATATCCGCATCGCCAAGCTTGCCTTCCACGCCAAGGAAAGTCCCATCCGGACACGGGACGAAGTCTTCAATCTTGTATCTTCATAGTCCAGGAGTCCGGCTGAAGGTATAGTTCGGCTACCCGAACACCCCCTAATCCAGGACTCCCTCAGACCTCAACAAGGCTTGCCCAAAGGATCCCTTCCCCCTCCCCGCATCGATCAAATTATCGACGCTACCGCAGGACACGATTCATTGTGTTTCCTCGATGCATACTCCAGCTACCACCAAATTAAGATGGCGCAGCCCGACCAAGCCGCAACGGCATTCATCACACCATACGGCCCCTTCTGCTTCAACACAATGCCCTTTGGGCTCAAAAACGCCGGCGCAACATATCAGCGCATGATTCAGACATGTCCGGCAAACCAGATCGGCAAAACAGTGGAGGCATACGTAGATGACGTGGTCGTCAAAACCAAACATGTCGAATCTCTAGTAGACAACTTGAGGCTCACATTCGATAACCTCTGAACATATGACATCAAGCTCAACCCGAAAAAATGCGTTTTTGGTGTGCCATCCGGAAAGCTCTTGGGCTTCATTGTATCTGGCAGAGGAATTGAAGCAAATCCGGCCATGATCCGAGATCTGTCACAATTGGATATCCCAACGGACCTCAAACAAATCCAGAAATTAACCGGATGCGTGGCGGCTCTAAGCCGCTTTATCTCCCGCCTGGGAGAAAATGCATTACCCCTTTATCGCCTCCTTCGGCGCACCGAACACTTTGAGTGGACGGATGCCGCCACAGCCGGATTGGAAGAAATAAAAACCATATTGGCAACCAACCCAGTCCTGGCCGTGCCAAACATTGGCGAACCAATGCTGTTATACATTGCGGCAACTCATCAAGTTGTGAGCGCAGTGCTCGTCGTCGAACGAGAAACGGACGGACATAAATTCCCCCTTCAAAAGCCAGTCTACTATGTATCCACTGTCCTTACTCCATGCAAGTCACGGTACCCGCATTATCAAAAGATAGCATATGCGGTATTCATGGCATCCTGGAAGCTGCGACACTACTTTCAAGAGTGTTTGATAACAGTAGCCTCGGAAGTGCCACTTAATGATATTATAAACAACCGCGACGCCACGGGCTATATTGCCAAATGGGCCATTGAGCTCCTCCCGTTTGACATAACTTACAAGCCACGGCGAGCCATTAAGTCGCAAGTATTGGCCGACTTTGTCGCCGAATGGACGGAAGCCAAACTCCCTAAAGAGTATGGCGCATATTCCAACTGGATCATGCACTTCAACGGCTCCAAAATGTTGGCTGGTCTGGGGGCTGGCGTCGTTTTGACGTCCCCAACCAGAGATACAGTTCAATACGTACTCCAGATAATGTATACGGACTCCAACAACGCAGCCGAATATGAGGCCCTTTTACATGGTCTCCTGATGGCAGTATCCATGGGCATTCAATGCCTAGAGGTGCAGGGGGATTCGAACCTCGCAATATCCCAAATAAATGGAGACTTTGATGCCAAGGATCCGAAAATGGCGGCCTATCACAACGCCGTCCTAAAAATGTCAGCTCAGTTCGAGGGGCTCGAATTTCATCATGTGGCTCGGGAAAACAATCAGGCGGCGGATATCCTCGCCCGCATCGACGCAAAACACGACGCGGTCCCCCCCAACATATTTCTGGAGAGGCTGTTCAAGCCATCCATAGTATGGGAAGGGGACACCGGTAACAATAATCCGGACCCGGCCAAAATACCCGATACCGAACACTCTAACACAATCGGAGGCTCCGCGACCGAAATAACACCTTCGGCCCACGTAATAATGGCCATCATAGCCCCGTGGCCAGAACCATTCCTGGCCTACCTAACTAGGCAGGAACTTCCGGAGGACCAAAATGAGGCACGCTGCATAGTGCGGCGATCTAAGGACTACAGGGTCCATGAGGGAGAATTGTATAAAAAAAGCACTACCAAAGTCCTTCAAAGGTGTATCTCCGAAGAGGAAGGACGGAACCTTTTGGCAGAAATTCACGCCGGACTCGGCGGTCACCATGCCATAGCCCGGGCTCTTGTCAGCAAGGCCTTCTGTACAGGATTCTATTGGCCAACGGCCCGGGCAGGTGCACAGGACTTGGTCCAACGTTGCGCCGGTTGCCAGCTCTTTGCAAATCAAAGCCACATGCCACCCACCGCCCTCCAAACAATCCCCATTACGTGGCCCTTCGCGGTCTGGGGGCTTGACATGGTTGGACCCCTTAAAGGGGGAACCCACAAGAAAAAATACTTACTGGTCATGGTGGATAAATTCACCAAATGGATAGAGGCCAAACCTGTTAAAACAGCCGAATCCGGACTGGTGATAGCCTTCATATCCGGGGTCGTACACCGTTATGGCGTCCCTCACAGCATCATCACTGACAACGACACGAACTTTACTGCCGATGAGGTAAAACTCTGGTGCAGCAAAATGGGCATCAGGCTCGATTATGCTTCAGTCTATCACCCACAAACCAACGGTCAAGTGGAGCGCGCGAACGGTCTTATAATGAGTGGCATTAAACCCAGGCTAGTGCAGTCCTTAACAGAGTCTAACACGCACTGGGTAGAGGAGCTCGACTCCGTACTCTGGGGGCTGCGGACCACGCCGAACCGTAGTACCGGATATACACCCTTCTTTATGGTGTACGACGCAGAGGCAGTCTTGCCCTGTGACATAATTCATGACTCACCTCGAGTGCGCATGTACAAAGAAGGAGAAGCCGAGCTTGATCGGCAGGACAGTCTGGACACCTTGGAGGAGGAGCATGACGTGGCAAAAGCCCGTTCCGCATTTTATCAGCAACAGGCTCGCAGATACCAAAGCAGAGAAGTACGGGCCAAAACTTATAATGTTGGCGAACTAGTTCTACGTCTGCCGGATAAGAAAAGAACAAGCTCGTGCCCAAATGGGAAGGTCCCTTCATTATTGACCAAGTTCTGACCGGTGGAGCGTACCGACTGCGGGATGCATCGACTAATCGACTCGAGCCGAATCCATGGAACGCGGCCAGGCTCCGAAGATTCTACGCCTAGCGCCGGACCCTGTGTTCGTCCCCTTCGTCTGTCCATTTTTTATACATTATCTGTCTTGTTTTTCTTTCTTTCTTTTATTCTTTCTCCAGGCCTTCAAAGGCCAACTTGCACCCCGTTTGCACATTACAGATGCGCTAGCCGCACTCATCATACTCGGGGGCTTCTTTCATAGAAGCTTGATTATTTATTTGGGCCTCGTGCCCCGCACATGTGTTATGCTTCCACATGCACCTTTTTCGCCATTATATGCATCGATATGACTTAAGTTTTGGCCAAGCTGGGTTGCCTGGCTCTTGTATTTATGCCCTACGTTCCCGTTATTTCGGCCAGGGCATAAGGGGAGCACCTCTGCGATTGTTACTGCCGGGTCAGCCGGATGTGTACCTCAGACTGGGTGAAGCCAAAAGCTAGCGTTCTTAAGGGAATATTCGGTCGGCGAACAAAAGATGATTTTTATTTATTTTCCATATCTGCCCCCAGATGTTTTTTCCTGCGTTTCCTATCGCAGTCCGGACATGCACTTTACGGCATGCTTACCCAGGGAAAGGAACCCTTAACGGAACTATTCTCCCTGGAAGATGTTTCTTACTACCCATGTAATATAACATAACTAGTTGGGCACTTGTCTATTCAAGCACCAATGACCCCTACGCCTGGTCTCCACGCATACCCCAGTTCTTATATAACTGAGTGGGTATTCGGATACACTCCGAACTATTGGGTCCCGAGGTTGAAGCGAAAAGGTACGCCATGACAAATGATCTACAATCCGGCTAGAAGGCATTATACATGTCACTTTAATTACATAGTCATGCAGACTGACTAAATTCCTCCTTTATACCATCCAACAGGCGGTCTAGCCTACAATCCTGTTGGGAATACTTTGCGACTAATTCTACTTGCCCATAAACTAAGCTAACGGGGATCTCTTTTCTGTCAGGCCCCACAGGTCCGACCTCGGCCATGTGATTTGGGTCAGCCTTGGTGTACCGCGTCGTCACCATGGCCCAGGCTTCTCGGGCACCTTGTCGGCAGGCCGATATCTTCCATATTCGGAAGTGCTGCCGTGCTCCCTTGAGCTTATCCGTAAGATCTGCAATGCCTTCTGGCAGGGAGGCGGATGGCCACAAGGCCTGGGCAACACCTTGCATCACCTACCAAACTTGTTCGTGCAGATGCGAGAGCTCGGATAGAAGATCACTTGCAGACCCGGGCATTTCCTCCACAGGACGACCCGTCAGCATACCTACAGACATAACGCTGTTAGTCGGCTTCTTCGCCGAACTCCTTCAAAAGGATTCGTTCAAGCACTTACTGAAAATGCCGCGCCGAAGCCGCTTTTTCTCCTTCTCGGAGTCTGCAAGCTGGGCTCGAACATCTTTTAGTTCCACGCTCAGCTTGACATTGGCGTCTAGGAGATTGTTTTTCTCCCGCCTAACCTCAGTCAGCACGCGTTTGCCAGCCTCTAGCTGTCGCACGACATGCTGGTCCTCTGGATTTTCTCCGGATTCATCTGCAAAATCTATTGTTAGATCTGTAGCCACGCCGCACACTATATGGTAACCATCATTATTTAAAGTAAATGTTACCAGTGGGAAGCTTTTTCGGTTCCTGCAATGCGGCAACAGCGGCCTGCAGTTGGGTCTTGCATTCCTCCAGCTCCTGGGACAGCCTAGTATTCTTCTCTGTAAGAACCTGCATAATAAAGATGATCCTTAAATCAGTTCTGCTAACTGTTTCAAGTCTGAGGGGCTACTGATACATATAAATCGCCAGATTTACTCACCCGTACATCCTTTACATACTGATCCGCGGCTCTGGCTAGACCATCTTGAGCAGCACGGAGGTACGCCTCTCCGGAATTAAAGGCATCAAATGCCTATGGTGAGAAACAAACGTCACGGAGTATGGCCCGGCGGCGCCTATGATTCATGGCGCTTTCCACTTCTGAGTTAGTAGCGGATAATCTATCCGCATCCTCTGTAGGGGGATTATCCGGCACCTGCCCCATATCGGCTTCCGCCTCTATGTCCGGTCCTGGCGCCCGACTGGTGGAGGCGTGATCAGCAACATCGCCAGACATATTCTGGCGAGCATTTTTTGTATTAAAGAAACACGAGCATCATTACATTTTGAGAAAGACGACAACCACGGAGCGGGGTTTTTATACCTTTGCACTGGCGTCTCCGTCCTGACCGCCTTCCTTCTTGGCCTGCCCGGCCTCGGCGCCTCTTGTTGGCGAGTTGCTGCAGGTTCGGTAGGGCGTCCCGAATGCCTTCCCTGTAAAAAATGCCATGTGTATATGGTGGGTGAAGTGTCTAAAAGGGGATCCTAGTTTTTGGAGTTGGGATTTTTGGTTTTTCTTACGTGCGATGCAGGGAGCAGTCCGGGATAGTCGGCCGTAATGGCCACCATGGCGTAGTCGCATCTTAATTGATAGAACTGCCGGTCTATCAGCTCCACTAAGATAACCGGATCTTCTTCAAGTCTGGAGTCGAGGGCCCGGTCAGGGTCCTCCGGATGTGGAGAGGGGCTGCTGACCTCCTTTATGGCTTTTCGCAGTTCCTGCTGCAAACTGGCAAGGTGAATACTTACGACAAAGAATGCGGGAAAATGGAAGTAAGGGGATATAGCTTACCCAGCTTGGAGGATTGTACATGGAGAATCCATCCCGTGGCTTGATGCAGGTGAACTCCTCCCCCTCTCCCTTGAACAATTCAGATAGAATTTTTGCTAAAGCGGCAGCATCGCCCGGACCCTTACGCCCATAGCGGGTGGCGTCGTCCACCCCGTTGAAACACCACAAGGGGTGCCCACGGTATTGAAGTGGTTGCAATCCCCGCATTATGCAAATCGACATAACTTCGATTATTGTCAATCATGATTGAGCCAGTGCTTTGATCCGGTTCATCAGATAGAGGACTTCTCTGTTGTCTTACACCTGGGGGCTCCGTGGGCGCCAACTTTGGTGCTTCTTCAGTGGAGCATTGTTGAACTCAGGAAGACCCCGCCGAACAGGGTCCGGAAGGGGAACGTCCTCCATATAAAACCATTCTGAAGGCCAGTCTTCGGACGACTTCTTCGGGGTACCGGACAGGTATCCGGTATCGGTGATGCGCCATATTTCGGCTCCGCCCAATTGATAAACTGATCCCCTCTGTGTGCGAGGGACGAGGCAAAATAGCCTTTTCCACAGCTTGAAGTGAGCCTGGCAGCCCAGGAACAACTCGCAGTGAGCAACATAGCTGGCGATATGTAGAATGGAGGCAGGGGTGAAATTGTGTAATTGGAGTCCGTAGAGCTCCAGGAGCCCGCGGAGGAACGGATGAATTGGAAATCCGAGTCCCCTTAATAAATAAGGAACAAGGCATACCCGTTCCCCCATGGAGGGACAGGGAAAGCTCTCCGCTTGCTCCCCGCCATTGTAGGTGGCAAGCCCAGCTCGAATGGGCACCATATACGCCGAAGGGAGAAATCCCTTGGTCTGCAGTTCGACCAATCAACTGTGTGGGACTGAACACCTCTCCCAATCACCGGGCTTAGGGCTACGGGGGCGGGAGGAGGAGCTGCGGAGGTCGGCCATGCTGGAATGGATCTTTCCGAAATGCGCTCTGATGGATTCTCGCTGAGGGGAGGATGGTGTGGATCGGATCTAAGAATCCCTATCCCTTTAATAGACAATTTATTTATCTAGCTAGGGGGCAAATGTAAAAAATGCCCTGGCGCCTCGTATTCATTCGACGCATGGGAGATAGCCCTTATTGGGCACAGAAGCCAAGAGGTTCAACATTTATGGGGCCGGACACTGCTTACAAACACTTGGAAATTGGAGAAGAACCCGCCTTGCAATGCCGAAGACAATACTGCGCACCGGACTCATCGTCATTGAAGCCTGGTTCGGGGGCTACTGAGGGAGTCCAGGATTAGGGGGTATCCAGACAGCCGGATTATATCCTTCTACCGGACTGTTGGACTATGAAGATACAAGATTGAAGACTTCGTCCCATGTCCGGATGGGACTCTACTTGGCGTGGAAGGCAAGCTAGGCAATACGGATATGTTTATCTCCTCCTTTGTAACCGACCTTGTGTAACCCTAACCCCCTCCGGTGTCTATATAAACCAGAGAGTTTAGGTCCATAGGACAACAACGATCATACCATAGGCTAGCTTCTAGGGTTTAGCCTCTCCGATCTCGTGGTGGATCAACTCTTGTAATACCCATATCATCAAGAATAAATCAAGTAGGACATAGGGTTTTACCTCCATCAAGAGGGCCCGAACCTAGGTAAAACATTGTGTCCCCTGCCTCCTGTTACCATCCGCCTAGACGCACAGTTCGGGACCCCCTACCCGAGATCCGCCGGTTTTGACACCGACAGACATCAAAGGTATAAGAAGTTTCCTTGGTCACGCCGGATTTTATAGGAGGTTCATTAAGGACTTCTCAAAAATTTCTCGGCCTCTGACTAATTTATTACAAAAAGATACACCATTTGTCTTTTATGATGATTGTGTAGAAGCATTTGAAATACTTAAGAAAGCATTGATCTCTGCACCTATTGTTCAGCCACCTGATTGGAATTTACCCTTTGAAATTATGTGTGATGCTAGTGATTATGTTGTAGGTGCTGTTCTAGGGCAAAGAGTTGATAAGAAATTAAATGTTATTCAATATGCTAGTAAAACCCTAGACAATGCTCAAAGAAATTATGCTACTACTGAAAAAGAATTCTTAGCAGTTGTATTTGCTTGTGATAAGTTCAGACCTTATATTGTTGATTCTAAAGTAACTATTCACACTGATCATGCTGCTATTAAATATCTTATGGAAAAGAAAGATGCTAAACCTAGACTTATTAGATGGGTTCTCTTGCTACAAGAATTTGATTTACATATTGTTGATAGAAAGGGAGCTGAGAACCCCGTTGCAGACAACTTGTCTAGGTTAGAAAATGTGCTTGATGACCCACTACCTATAGATGATAGCTTTCCTGATGAGCAATTAAATGTCATAAATGCTTCTCATACTGCTCCATGGTATGCTGATTATGCTAATTATATCGTTGCCAAATTCATACCACCTAGTTTCACATACCAGCAAAAGAAAAAGTTCTTCTATGATTTGAGGCATTACTTTTGGGATGAACCACATCTTTATAAAGAAGGAGTAGATGGTGTTATTAGACATTGTGTACCTGAGCATGAACAGGAACAGATCCTATGCAAGTGTCACTCCGAGGCTTATGGAGGACACCATGCTGGAGATAGAACTGCACACAAGGTATTGCAATCCAGTTTTATTGGCCTACTCTCTTCAAGGATGCCCATAAGTTTGCATTATCTTGTGACGAATGTCAAAGAATTGGTAATATTAGTAGACGTCAAGAAATGCCTTTGAACTATTCACTCGTTATTGAACCATTTGATGTTTGGGGCTTTGACTATATGGGACCTTTTCCTGCCTCTAATGGATATACACATATTTTAGTTGCTGTTGATTACATTACTAAGTGGGTAGAGGCTATTCCAACTAGTAGTGCTGATCATAACACTTCTATTAAAATGCTTAAAAAAGTTATTTTTCCAAGATTTGGAGTCCCTAGATATTTAATGAATGATGGTGGTTCACATTTTATTCATGGTGCTTTTCGTAAAATGCTTGCTAAGTATGATGTTAATCATAGAATTGCATCCCCTTATCACCCACAGTCTAGTGGTCAAGTAGAATTGAGTAGTAGAGATCTCAAATTAATTTTGCAATAGACTGTTAATAGGTCTAAAAAGAATTGGTCCAAGAAACTTGATGATGCATTATGGGCCTATAGAACTGCATATAAAAATCCTATGGTTATGTCTCCGTATAAAATGGTTTATGGAAAAGCATGTCACTTACCTCTCGAACTAGAACACAAGGCATATTGGGCTATTAAAGGACTCAATTATGATTTTAAACTTGCCGGTGAGAAGAGGTTATTGATATTAGCTCACTCGATGAATGGAGAACCCAAGCCTACGAAAATGCCAAGTTGTTTAAAGAAAAAGTTAAAAGATGGCATGATAAAAGGATACAAAAGCGTGAGTTTAATGTAGGTGATTATGTATTGCTTTACAACTCTCGTTTAAGATTTTTTGCAGGAAAACTTCTCTCTAAATGGGAAGGTCCTTACGTTATCGAGGAGGTCTATCGTTCCGGTGCCATAAAAAACAACAACTTCAAAGGCACAAATCCGAAGGTGGTGAACGGTCAAAGAATCAAACATTATATCTCAGGTAATCCCATAAATTTTGAAACCAATGTTATTGAAACTGTAACCCCGGAGGAATACATAAGGGACACTTTCCGGAACGTTTCAGACTCCGAAAAGGAATAGGTATGTGGTACGGTAAGTAAACCGACTCCAAAACAGTTTTTAAGGCAATATTTCTCCGTTTTGGAATATTTAGAAAAATAAGAAGCAGTCCGGGAAGGACACGAGGGCTCCACGAGGGTGGAGGGCGCGCTCTACACTACTGGGCGCGCCCCCTACCTCGTGGGCACCTCATGTGCTCTCCGGACTCCGTTTTCATACACGACACGTATTTTGGTCGGTAAACATTCATTATATAATCTCCTGAACGTTTTGACTCTTGTATCACACAAATATCCTCTGTTTATGTTTCAAGCTGTTGCTGCTGCAGATTAGAGCAATATGTCTTCGCAAGAGTTAGTCGGGGAGAGCTGGGTGTCTCATCCGGCACCGAGATCAATGACACACAACAATGTTGACCTCTTTGGGCCAGCAACGGAGGAAGAGATGGAGGCTCATTTGAAGAGGATAGATGCCATGGAAGAGGATCAAGAAGTCACTTCCCGCTTCTGAGCTGGATTCATAATGGGAGAACTGCAGAGCTCGGCTATTCCAAACTCGGTTATCCCTTCCAATGTTAGATTTCTTTCTTATGATAATATGAAAAAGAGTGTCACTGGTTCTCCCGCAGCTATGCAGCACCCTTGGGTGCAGGGAGCTTTGGCTGTTATAGGAAAACTCCAAAAGGAAATAATGGACCTCAAGCAGCAAGTCAATAAGCTCGAGGAGGAGAATCGTATCCCGAGGGGCATCATCGCCAAGAATATCACATCACCATCCCCGAAAAGAGAGACATAATCACATGGGTATGGGCACTCCCCTTGGCAACTGCCAAGCTTGGGGGAGTGCCCCGGTATCGTATCACCATCACTTTTATCTTTACCGTTTTCCTAGTTCGATCTTTTTGATAATATTTTTATCTAGTAGAATAAAATTTCTTAGTATGATCTAGTTGTGAGTTTTGCTTTATGACCCCTCTATGTAATCGAGTCCATGAGCTATATATAATAAAGATTAGTGTTGAGTCAAGGGCTTAATTATTTTGCCATGATCCTAAGTGAATAAAAGAAAAGAGAAATAAATAAAAAGGGAAACAAAGAGATCATATGGATCTTATGGAGAGTAATGAGCTCACATAGAAAAAGTATGATGAATAAAAGTTGTTGAGAGTTGACAAACATAGTTTTGGTCATCGTTGCAATTAATAGGAAGTAATAAAGAAAGAGAGGTATTCACAGATAAATATACTATCTTGGACATCTTGTGACGTTCCAGGTATATAGATCATCGATGGTGAAGAAGTGCTACGCTAGGATTATACAACGAGTGTCCGAAATGTCAAGCCCAGGTGTACCGGTTTCTGGTTTAGGTTCACGCAAAGTGATAGCTCTTCTTGCGTATATCATTGTTTAGATGGATGACGATGTAGTTGCAAGTAATCGAGATTTGTATCACTATTTTCGAGATGATGATGAGAGACCACTTTGTGTTGGATGATGATTATGATGATGACATGATTTGATGAGACTATTTGTATGTATATGCTATGATTACATTTGTATGTGTATCATATGCTAAATATTATTGTATAAAGCCTATTCAAATACAAAACAAATATGAAGAAAAAAAACTACTAAAATTAGCAGTAGCGAGTGGAGAAAAGTTAGCAGCAGTGCCACAGTAGCAGTAGCGCATCCAAGCAAGGTGCGCTAGAGCTATTAGCAGTAGCGAGCTTCCACGAAGCGCGCTGCTGCTACACTTGTATAGCAGTACCGCGGGTGTGCATGCACTACTGCTACGGGTTAGTTGTAGCACCTTATTAGTAGCGCCAGTCCCCACGCTACTGATATACCTAGAACCCACACTGCTGCTAGCCTTTTCCCTAGTAGTGCTACATCATCAACAACTCCATCTCCTTCACCGGCAAAAGAGATATAATCACATGGGTATGGGCACTCCCCTTGGCAACTGCCAAGATTGGGGGAGTGCCCCGGTATCGTATCACCATCACTTTTATCTTTACCGTTTTTTCTTAGTTCGATCCTTTTGATAATATCTTGATCTAGTAGAATAAAGTTTTAGTATGATCTAGTTGTGAGCTTTGCTTTATGATCTTCCTATGTAATCGAGTCCGTGAGCTATATAATAAAGATTAGTGTTGAGTCAAGGGCTTTATTATTTTTCTATGATCTTGAGGTAATAAAATAAAAGAGAAGAAATAAAAAGAAGTAAAGAGATCATATGGATCTTATGAAGAGTAATGAGCTCACATATAAAGAGTATGATGAATGAAAGTTGTTGAGAGTTGACAAACATAGTTTTGGTCATCGTTGCAATTAATAGGAAGTAATAAAGAAAGAGAGGTTCACATATAAATATACTATCTTGGACATCTTTTATGATTGTGAGCACTCATTAAAATATGACATGCTAAAGAGTTGACGTTGGACAAGGAAGACAACATAATGGGTTATGTTTTCTTACATCTGAGATAAATTATATTGTCATGGATCATCCAACATGGTTGAGCTTGCCTTTCCCCCTCATGCTAGCCAAATTCATCGCACCAAGTAGAGATACTACTTGTGCTTCCAAATACCCTTAAACCAGTTTTGCCATGAGAGTCCACCATACCTACCTATGGATTGAGTAAGATCCTCCAAGTAAGTTGTCATCGGTGCAAGCAATAAAAAAATGCTCTCTAAATATGTATGACTTATTAGTGTGGGAGAAAATAAACTTTATACGATCGTGTGATATGGAATAAATAAAAGCAACAGACTGCATAATAAAGGTCCATATCACAAGTGGCAATACAAAGTGACGTTCTTTCGCATTAAGATTTTGTATATCCAACCATAAAAGCGCATGACAACCTCTCCTTCCCTCCACGAAGGGCCTATCTTTTAATTTTATCTCGTACCTTGCATAAGAGTCATGGTGATCTTCACCCTTCCTTTTTTTTACATTTTATCCTTTGGCAAGCACAGTATGTTGGAAAGATCCTGGTATATATGGCTAGTTGGATGTGAGTTTTCATGAACTATTATTGTTGACATTACCCTTGAGGCAAAACATTGGGACGCAAAACTATAAGCCCCTATCATTCTCTGTGTCCGATTAAAACTCCATACCCATAAGTATTGCGTCAGTGTCAGCAATTGTGAAAGACTATATGATAGTTGAGTATGTGGACTAGCTGAAAAGCTCTTATATATTGACTCTTTCCTATGTTATGATAAATTGCAATTGCTCCAATGACCGAGATTATAGTTTGTTAGTTTTCAATGAAGTTTACAAATCATACTTGAAATTGTGATTGAATTATTACTCTAGCATAAGAAATCATATGACAAGAATTATATAAGTTGCTATTCTAAGAATGTTCATGATGCCCTCATGTCCGTAGTTTATTTTTATCGACACCTCTATCTCTAAACATGTGGACATATTTTTCGATTTCGGCTTTCGCTTGAGGACAAGCGAGGTCTAAGCTTGGGGGAGTTGATACATTCATTTTGCATCATGCTTTTATATCGATATTTATTGCATTATGGGCTGTTATTACACATTATGTCACAATACTTATGCATATTCTCTCTTATTTTACAAGGTTTACATAAAGAGGGAGAATGCCGGCAGCTGGGATTCTGGGCTGGAAAAGAGCAAATATTAGAGACCTATTATGCATAGCTCCAAAAGTCCTGAAACTTCACGGAAGATGTTTTCAGAATATATAAAAAATGCTGAGCGCAAGAAGTTCACCAGGGGGGCCACACCCTGCCCACAAGGGTGGGGGGCATGCCCTACCCCCCTAGGCGCACCCCTACCTCGTGGCCCCCCTGGTGGCCCTCCGATGGCCGTCTTCTGCTCTATGGAGTCTTTCAATGAGGAAAAAATCATAAGCCATCTCCTCGGACGGAACTCCGCCGCCACGAAGCGGAACCTTGGCGGATCCAATCTAGGGCTCCGGCAAAGCTATTCTGCCGGGGAAACTTCCCTCCGGGAGGGGGAAATCGTCGCCATCGTCATCACCAACGCTCCTCTCATCGGGAGAGGGCAATCTCCATCAACATCTTCACCAGCACCATCTCCTTTCAAAACCCTAGTTCATCTCTTGTATCCAATTCTTGTCTCCAAGTCCGGGATTGGTACTAGTAGGTTGCTAGTAGTGTTAATTACTCGTAGTTGATGCTAGTTGGTTTATTTGGTGGAAGATCATATGTTCAGATCCTATATGCATATTAATACCCCTCTGATTATGAACATGATTATGCTTTGTGAGTAGTTACGTTTGTTCCTGAGGACATGGGAGAAGTCTTGCTATTAGTAGTCATGTGAATTTGGTATTCGTTTGATATTTTGATGAGATGTATGTTGTCTTTCCTCTAGTGGTGTTATGTGAACGTCGACTACATAACACTTCACCATTATTTGGGCCTAGAGGAAGGCATTGGGAAGTAATAAGTAGATGATGTGTTGCTAGAGTGACAGAAGCTTAAACCCTAGTTTATGCGTTGCTTCGTAAGGGGCTGATTTGGATCCATATGTTTGATGCTATGGTTAGGTTTACCTTAATACTTTTGTTGTAGTTGTGGATGCTTGCAATAGAGGTTAATCATAAGTGGGATGCTTGTCCAAGTAAGGACAGTACCCAAGCACCGGTCCACCCACATACCAAATTATCAAAGTACCGAACACGAATCATATGAACGTGATGAAAACTAGCTTGACGATATTCCCATGTGTCCTCGGGAGTACTTTTCTCTATATAAGAGTTTGTCCAGGCTTGTCCTTTGCTACAAAAAGGATTGGGCCACCTTGCTGCACTTTATTTACTTTTGTTACTTATTGCTCGTTACAAATTATCCTATCACAAAACTATCTGTTACCACTTATTTCAGAGGTGCAAGCTCCTACGAACAAGCAAATCATAAAATTACATATGGGGCATTTGTGTTTGAAATAAACACAAAATTCATAATACCGGCCACTTTCATTATTACCCGCTGCTCCAGCGACATAAAGTACGCCCGGTGTCGAGTGTCCCAGTGATCATCGAGAAGCTAACCATCCTACAAAATTTCAAACAATAAACATACATTAGCTTACTCCATGTGCTTTATTTAATATGCGAGCATTACTTCATACGTATTCAACAATCGGTAAACACTAAAAGAAAAGTTGAATACTAATCTAAGATATACAATGAAAGGACGTCAACAATCATCACAAATACCCATCATCAATACTAGGGTCCAACAATGATTACAAATCATCTACTAATCCTAATCACACAAATCTACACAAGGATACCACCAAAACTTGAACAATCTAGGTTCCACAATGACTACAAATCCTAAATCACACCACACTATTTCAATTTATCATATAAAAATCAAATCCAAGCAAATCAAGGGTTCCACCAAAACTTGGCTAAATGAGACACTGTGAATGAATTTACGGAGGAAGAGAAAGGGATAGGAGGAGAGTACCTTGTAGGATGGAATGGTGAAGAATTCCATTGACCAAATCGTCAGATCTGAAGATTTTTGGAGAGGGGATTGAGAGGGGGAGAGGAGCCAGCTGTCGCGAGGATGCTTCTGTAACTGCTGCAGGAAGAATGGGGTGGGTGGGGGAGGGCTAGCGCGCGGCAACTGCATCTAAGTCACAGTGCAACGCCTGTGGGCTAGGCACTGCACATTACATGTGTGCCCCCTAGCTTTGAGGCGCTGCACTGCTCGGTGCGGGCCCCGGGGCTGCCATGCTGGACAGAAGTGCAACGCCTGCATGCTAGGAGCTGCACCGTAGGATGTGGCGCCTCCATGTCAAGCATCACTCAAAAAGGTCAGCTGAGTGAATTTTTTAGAAGCAATTCATTTTGTGAAATGATTTTATTCACAGATCAAAATTGTCAAAATTGCCCTGCTGCTGCGTACTGCTATTGATATAGCCATAGCCGCTGTTGCCTTTTGCCGCTGCTGGCCGCTCCTGCACTGTCCTCGGTTGTGGCTGTAGCCATGCCGAGTGCCCTGTGCGGTGCATGTGTGTGCACATGTGTGAGGCTTGCTATGCCTCTGGCCGGAGTGTTCAAATTAGATTAGGACTAATCATAGTAGTTAGGATAATTGCTACACTATGACATATGGGCCCCATTTGATCAAGTTAGTTTTTATTTATTAGATTAGATATAACTTTATGACATGTGGGCCACCACCTCCCCTTTGACCAGTCAACTGGACTTGGTTAACTCGAATTAAAACAAAACCAATTTTTTTGGAATATTGTTTAAACTTTAGAAAATCATATAAAATAATCTGTAACTCCGATGAAAATAGTTTATATAATAAAAATGATCAAAAAAATAAGATGAATCCGAATATGCCATCCACATGCCTCTACTCATGCTAGAATTGTATTAACCGGAAACTTAATACATGTATGAATACATAGACAAACAGAGTGTCACTAGTATGCCTCTACTTACCTAGCTCATTAATCAAAGATGGTTAAGTTTCCTAGACACGGCCAAAGAGTTGTCATTTGATGAACATGATCACATCATTAGAGAATGATGTGATTTACTTGACCCATCCGTTAGCTTAGCACGATGATTGTTTAGTTTGCTGCCATTGCTTTCTCCATAACTTATACTTGTTCCTATGCCTATGAGATTATGCAACTCCCGAATACCGGAGGAACACTTAGTGTGCTATCAAACGTCACAACGTAACTGGGTGACTATAAAGATGCTCTACAGGTGTCTCTGATGGTGTTTGTTGAGTCGGCATAGATCGAGATTAGGATTTGTCACTCCGTGTATCGGTGAGGTATCTCTGGGCCCTCTCGGTAATGCGCATCACTATAAGCCTTGCAAGCAATGTGACTAATGAGTTAGTTACGGGATGTTGCATTACAGAACGAGTAAAGGGACTTGCCGGTAACGAGATTGAACTAGGTATTGAGATACCGACGATCGAATCTCGGGTAAGTAACATACCGATGACAAAGGGAACAACGTATGTTGTTATGCGGTTTGACCGCTAAAGATCTTCGTAGAATATGTAGGAACCAATATGAGCATCCAGGTTCCGCTATTGGTTATTGACTGGAGACGAGTCTCAGTCATGTCTACATAGTTCTCGAACCCGTAGGGTCTGCATGCTTAACGTTCGGTGACGATCAGTATTACGAGTTTATGTGTTTTGAAGTACCGAAGGTAGTTCGGAGTCCTGGATATGATCACGAACATGACGAGGAGTCTCGAAAGGGTCGATACATAAAGATTGATATATTGGAAGGATATTTTTGGACATCAGAATGGTTCCAGATGGCCCTCGGGGAGTGTATGGGCCTTATTGGGCTTTAGTGGGAGATAGCAGGAGGCGGCCAAGGTGGAGGGCGCGCCCCCCCAAGCCCAATCCGAATTGGGTGGGGGCCTCCCCCCTTCCTTCCCTCTTTCCCCCTTCCTTTCTCTCCTACTCCAACAAGGGAAGGGGGAATCCTACTCCCACCGGGAGTAGGACTCCTCCCTTGAGGTGCGCCATAGAGGGCCGGCCCTTCCCCTCCTCCACTCCTTTATATGAGGGGGAGGGGGGCACCCCACAGACACACAACTTGATTGTTTAGCCGTGTGCGGTGCCCCCTCCACAGATTTCCACCTCGGTCATATCGTTGTAGTGCTTAGGCGAAGCCCTACGTTGGTAACTTCATCATCACCGTCATCACGCCATTGTGCTGACGAAGATCTCCCTCGACACTCAGCTGGATCTAGAGTTTGTGGGACATCACCGAGCTGAACGTGTGCAGATCGCGGAGGTGCCGTACTTTTGGTGCTAGGATTGGTCGGATCGTCAAGACGTACGACTACATCAATTGTGTTGTCATAACGCTTCCTCTTACGGTCTACGAGGGTACATGGACAACACTCTCCCCTCTCATTGCTATCCATCACCTAGATGGATCTTGCGTGTGCATAGGATTTTTTTTGAAATTATTGTGTCCCCCAACAGTGGCATCCGGGCCAGGTCTATGCATAGATGTTATATGCATGAGTAGAACACAAAGGAGTTGTGGGCGTGGGTATGTACATATTGCTTGACGTCACTAGTTGATTCTTGATTCAGCGGTATTGTTGGATGAAGCGGCTCAGACCGACATTACGCGTACGCTTACGTGAGACTGGTTCTACCGACGTGCTTGGCACACAGGTGGCTAGTGGGTGTCAGTTTCTCCAACTTTAGTTGAATCGGATTCAACGAACAGGGTTCTTTCTGAAGATCAAAAAGCAATCACTATACCATGTTGTGGTTTTTGATGCATAGGTAAGAACGGTTCTTGCTCAGCCCGTAGCAGCCACGTAAAACTTGCAACAACAAAGTAGAGGACATCTAACTTGTTTTTGCATGGCATGTTGTGATGTGATATGGTCAATACATGATGCTAAATTTTATTGTATGAGATGATCATGTTTTGCAATAGAGTTATCGGCAACTGGCAGGAGCCATATGGTTGTCGCTTTATTGTATGAAATGCAATTGCCATGTAATTGCTTTACTTTATCACTAAGCGGTAGCGATAGTCGTAGAAGCAATAGTTGGCGAGACGACAACGGTGCTTCGATGGAGATCAAGGTGTCAAGCTAGTGATGATGGTGATCATGATGGTGCTTTGGAGATGGAGATCAAAGGCACAAGATGATGTTGGCCATATCATATCACTTATATTGATTGCATGTGATGTTTATCCTTTATGCATCTTATTTTTGCTTAGTTCAGCGGTAGGATTATAAGATGATCTTTCACTAAATTTCAAGGTATGAGTGTTCTCCCTGAGTATGCACCATTGCTACAATTCGTCATGCCGAGACACCATGTGATGATCGGGTGTGATAAGCTCTACATTCACATATAATGGGTGCAAGCCAGTTTTGCACACGCGGAATACTCAGGTTAAACTTGACGAGCCTAGCATATGCAGATATGGCCTTGGAACACTGAGACCGAAAGGTCGAGCATGAATCATATAGTAGATATGATCAACATAGTGATGTTCACCATTGAAAACTACTCCATCTCACGTGATGATCGGACATGGTTTAGTTGATATGGATCACATGATCACTTAGATGATTAGAGGGATGTCTATCTAAGTGGGAGTTCTTAAGTAATATGATTAATTGAACTTTAATTTATCATGAACTTAGTACCTGATAGTATTTTGCATGTCTAAGTTGTTGTAGATAGATGGCCCATGCTGTTGTTCCATTGAATTTTAATGCGTTCCTAGAGAAAGCTAAGTTGAAAGGTGATGGTAGCAACTACACGGACTGGGTCCGTAACTTGAGGATTATCCTCATTGCTACACAGAAGAATTACATCCTGGAAGCACCGCTAGGTGACAAACCCACTGCAGGAGCAACACCAGATGTTATGAACATTTGGCAGAGCAAAGCTGATGACTACTCAATAGTTCAGTGTCCCATGCTTTATGGCTTAGAACCGGGACTTCAACGATGTTTAACGTCATGGAGCATATGAGTTGTTCCAGGAGTTGAAGTTAATATTTCAAGAAAATGCCCGGATTGAGAGATATGAAGTCTCAATAAGTTCTATAGCTGCAAAATGGAGGAGAATAGTTTTGTCAATGAACATATACTCAGAATGTATGTACCATAACCACTTGACTCAGCTGGGAGTTAATCCTCCTGATGATAGTGTCATTGACAAAGGTCTTCAATCATTGCCACCAAGCTACAAGAGCTTCGTGATGAACTATAATATGAAAGGGATGGATAGGACGATTCCCGAGCTCTTTGTAATGCTAAAGGCTGCGGAGGTAGAAATCAAGAAGGAGCATCAAGTGTTGATGGTCAACAAGACCACCAGTTTCAAGAAAAAGGGTAAAGGGAAGAAGGGTAACTTCAAGAAGAACAACAAGCAAGTTGCTGCTCAAGTGAAGAAGCCCAAGTATGGACCTAAGCCTGAGACTGAGTGCTTCTACTACAAAGGGACTGGTCACTGGAAGCGGAACTGCCCCAAGTATTTGGCGGAGAAGAAGGATGGCAAAGTGAAAGGTATATTTGATATACATGTTATTGATGTGTACCTTACTAGTGCTCGTAGTAGCGCCTGGGTATTTGATACTGGTTCTGTTGCTAATATTTGCAACTCGAAATAGGGGCTACGGATTAAGCGAAGATTAGCTAAGGACGAGGCGATGATGCGCGTGGGAAATGGTTCCAAAGTCGATGTGATCGCCGTCGGCACGCAACCTCTACATCTACCGTCGGGATTAGTTTTAGATGTAAATAATTGTTATTTGGTGCCAGCATTGAGCATAAACATTATATCTGGATCTTGTTTAATGCGAGACGGTTATTCATTTAAATTAGAGAATAATGGTTGTTCTATTTATATGAGTAATATCTTTTATGGTCATGCACCCTTGATGAGTGGTCTATTTTTACTAAATCTTGATAGTAGTGATACACATGTTCATAGTATTGAAGCCAAAAGATATAAGTTTAAAAATGATAGTGTAACTTATTCGTGGCACTACTGTTTAGGTCATATTGGTGTAAAGCGCATGAAAAAACTCCATACTGATAGACTTTTGGAATCACTTGATGCTTGCGAACCATGCCTCATGGGCAAGATGACTAAGACTCCGTTCTCCGGAACAATTGAGCGAGCAACAGACTTGTTAGAAATAATACATAGTGATGTATGCGGTCCAATGAGTGTTGATTCTCGCGGCGGGTATCGTTATTTTCTTACCTTCACAGATGATTTGAGCAGATATGGGTATATCAACCTAAGTCTGAAACATTTGAAAAGTTCAACGAATTTCAGAGTGAAGTGGAAAATCTTCATAACAAGAAAATTAAGTTTCTACGATCTGATCATGGAGGAGAATATTTGAGTTACGAGTTTGGTCTTCATTTGAAACAATGCGAAATAGTTTCACAACTCACGCCACTTGGAACACCACAACGTAATGGTGTGTACGAACGTCGTAACCACACTTTATTAGATATGGTGCGATCTATGATGTCTCTTACTAATTACCGCTATCGTTTTGGGGTTATGCTTTATAGACGGCTGCATTCACATTAAATAGAGCACCATCGAAATCCGTTGAGACGACACCTTATGAACTGTGGTTTGGCAAGAAACCCAAGTTGTCATTTCTTAAAGTTTAGAGCTGCGATGCTTATGCGAAAAAGCTTCAACCTGATAAGCTCGAACCCAAATCAAAGAAATGTGTCTTCATAGGATCCCCAAAGGAGACTGTTGGGTACACCTTCTATCACAGATCCGAAGGCAAGATATTCGTTGCTAAGAATGGATCCTTTCTAGAGAAGGAGTTTCTCTCGAAAGAAGTGAGTGGGAGGAAAGTAGAACTTGATGAGGTAACTGTACCTACTCCCTTATTGGAAAGTAGTTCATCACAGAAAACAGTTCCGGTGATTCCTACACCAATAAGTGAGGAAGCTAATGATGATGATCATGAAACTTCTAATCAAGTTACTACCGAACCTCGTAGGTCAACCAGAGTAAGATCCGCATGAGAGTGGTACGCTAATCCTATTCTGGAGGTCATGTTACTTGACCATGACGAACCTACGAACTATGAGGAAGCGATGATGAGCCCAGATTCCGCAAAATGGCTTGAGGCCATGAAATCTGAGATGGGATCCATGTATGAGAACAATGTGTGGACTTTGGTTGACTTGCCCGATGATCGGCAAGCCATAGAGAATAAATGAATCTTCAAGAAGAAGACTGACGCTGACGGTAATGTTACTTTCTACAAAGCTTGACTTGTTGCAAAAGGTTTTCGACAAGTTCAAGGAGTTGACTACGATGAGACCTTCTCACTCGTAGCGATGCTTAAGTCCGTCTGAATCATGTTAGCAATTGCCGCATTTTATGAGTATGAAATTTGGCAAATGGATGTCAAAACTGCATTCCTTAATGGGTATCTTAAAGAAGAGTTGTATACGATGCAACCAGAAGGTTTTGTCGATCCAAAATGTGCTAACAAAGTGTGCAAGCTCCAGCGATCCATTTATGGACTAGTGCAAGCCTCTCGGAGTTGGAATATACACTTTGATAGTGTGATCAAAGCATATGGTTTTATACAGACTTTTGGAGAAGCCTGTATTTACAAGAAAGTGAGTGGGAGCTCTGTAGCATTTCTGATATTATATGTGGATGACATATTGCTTATCGGAAATGATACTTAATTTCTGAATAGCATAAAAGGATACTTGAATAAGAATTTTTCAATGAAAGACCTCGGTGAAGCTGCTTATATATTGGGCATCAAGATCTATAGAGATAGATCAAGATGCTTAATTGGACTTTCAAAAAGCACATACCTTGATAAAGTTTTGAAGAAGTTCAAAATGGATCAAGCAAAGAAAGGGTTCTTGCCTGTGTTACAAGGTGTGAAGTTGAGTCAGACTCAATGCCCGACCACTGCAGAAGATAGAGAGAAAATGAAGGTCATTCCCTATGCTTCAGCCATAGGTTGTATCATGTATGCAATGCTGTGTACCAGACTTGATGTGTGCCTTGCTATTAGTTTAGCGGGGAGGTACCAAAGTAATCCAGGAGTGGATCACTGGACAACAGTCAAGAACATCCTGAAATACTTGAAAAGGACTAAGGACATGTTTCTCGTTTATGGAGATGACAAAGAGCTCGTTGTAAACGGTTACGTCGATGCAATCTTTGACACTGACCCAGATGACTCTAAGTCACGAACCGGATATGTATTTTTATTGAATGGTGGAGCTGTCAGTTGGTGCAGTTCCAAGCAGAGCGTCGTGGCGAGATCTACGTGTGAAGTGGAGTACATAGCTGCTTCAGAAGCAGCAAATGAAGGAGTCTGGATGAAGGAGTTCATATCCGACCTAGGTGTCATACCTAGTGCATTGGGTCCAATGAAAATCTTTTGTGACAATACTGGTGCAATTGCCTTAGCAAAGGAATCCAGATTTCATAAGAGAACCAAGCACATCAAGAGACGCTTCAATTCCATCCGCGATCAAGTCAAGGAGGGAGACATAGAGATTTGCAAGATACATACGGATCTGAATGTTGTAGACCCGTTGACTAAGCCTCTCTCACGAGCAAAACATGATCAGCACCAATACTCCATGGGTGTTAGAATCATTGCAATGTAATCTTGATTATCGACTCTAGTGCAAGTGGGAGACTGAAGGAAATATGCCCTAGAGGCAATAATAAAGTTGTTATTTATATTTCCTTATATCATGATAAATGTTTATTATTCATGCTAGAATTGTATTAACCGGAAACTTAATACATGTATGAATACATAGACAAATAGAGTGTCACTAGTATGCCTCTACTTGACTAGCTCATTAATCAAAGATGGTTAAGTTTCCTAGACATGGACAAAGAGTTGTCATTTGATGAACGGGATCACATCATTAGAGAATGATGTGATTGACTTGACCCATCCGTTAGCTTAGCACGATGATCGTTTAGTTTGCTGCTATTGCTTTCTCCATAACTTATACATGTTCCTATGACTATGAGATTATGCAACTCCCAAACACCGGAGGAACACTTAGTGTGCTATCAAACATTGCAACGTAACTGGGTGACTATAAAGATGCTCTACAGGTGTCTCCGATGGTGTTTGTTGAGTTGGCATAGATCGATATTAGGATTTGTCACTCCATGTATCGGAGAGGTATCTCTGGGACCTCTCGGTATTGCACATCACTATAAGCCTTGCAAGCAATATGACTAATGAGTTAGTTATGTGATGTTGCATTACGGAACGAGTAAAGAGATTTGCCAGTAACGAGACTAAACTAGGTATTGAGATATCGATGAACGAATCTTGGGCAAGTAACATACCGATGACAAAGGGAACAACGCATGTTGTTATGAGGTTTGACCGATAAACATCTTCGTAGAATATGTAGGAACCAATATGAGCATCCAGGTTCCGCTATTGGTTATTGACCGGAGATGAGTCTCGGTCATGTCTACATAGTTCTCGAACCCGTAGGGTCTGCACGCTTAACATTCGGTGACGATCGGTATTATGAGTTTATGTGTTTTGATGTACCGAAGGTAGTTCGGAGTCCCGGATATGATCACGGACATGACGAGGAGTCTCGAAATGGTCGAGACATAAGGATCGATATATTGGAAGGCTATGTTTGGATATTAGAATGGTTCCGGATGAGTTCGGGCAATTACCGGAGTACCGAGGGGTTATCGGAAACCCCCAGGGAGTGTATGGGCCTTATTGGGCCTTAGTGGGAGAGAGGAGGAGGCGGCCAAGGTGGAGCGCCCCCCCCCCAAGCCCAATCCGAATTGGGTGGGGGGCTGGCTGCCCCTTCCTTCCCTCTCTCTCCCCCTTCCTTTCTCTCCTACTCCAACAAGGGATGGGGGAATCCTACTCCCACCGGGAGTAGGACTCCCCCTTGAGGCACGCCATAGAGGACCGGCCCTCCCCCTCCTCCACTCCTTTATATACGGGGGAGGGGGCACCCCATAGACACACAAGTTGATTGTTCAGCCGTGTGCGGTGCCTCCCTCCACAGATTTCAACCTCGGACATATCGTTGTAGTGCTTAGGCGAAGCCCTGCGTTGGTAACTTCATCATCACCGTCATCACGCCGTCGTGCTGACAAAGCTCTCCCTCGACACTCAGCTGGATCTGGAGTTCATGGGACGTCACCGAGCTGAACGTGTGTAGATCGCGGAGGTGCCATACTTTTGGTGCTAGGATCGGTCGGATCGTGAAGACGTACGACTGCATCAACCGCGTTGTCATAACGCTTCCGCTTACGGTCTACGAGGGTACGTGGACAACACTCTCCCCTCTCGTTGCTATGCATGACCTAGATGGATCTTGCATGTGCGTAGGATATTTTGAAATTACTGCGTTCCCCAATAGATGTGTAGTCGGGTTGACCTGGAGGGTACCCGCGAGATAATTACGTGGCATGACCGGGCATCCTTAGCCCTTGCCGTAAGTCCACAAGGCGGGGCGATGAGGTCACATGATCGTGAGTCTCTGCTCATTACTGCGCGCTACCAAGACACTAACAGTTTGGGTATGTGATCCGAGTAGGCCTCTGGCCCTTTCGCACTAACCACCACGCGGGAATAAGTATGGGTACTCTGCGTTGTATGTATCAGCCTAAATCTCTTCGAAGGTCAGCAATGGAGCGGCACGCGCCTGGGTAGCCCGCGTAAGCACCTGCCTTGTATAAGGAGGTAGCCAGGACTGATTCTAGCCGCCCACGCAACATGCAGGAGTGCGAAGGGCGATGAGCCCAAGACCCCTAAGCGCTTAGGATGTCGACCGGCGTGCTGGCCTCTCTGTTGAGCCTAGGTAGGACTGCGGTGTGTTGATCGTCCGAGGCTGGTCATGACCTGGTGGTGTGTCCGGCCGGAGTTGATCGAGCGTGTTGGGTAAGTTTGTGCACCCCTGCAGGGAAGTGTTATCTATTCGAATAGCCATGTCCACGGTAACAGACGCTCGGAGTTATATCCCGATCGATACAACTAGAACTGGATGCTGAGGCATGAAAAGGATATGATGGCTCCAGGATTGCTTTCTCGCAGGAGTCGAGGAAGTGATGTCTAGGCAATGTTACCACACACTTACTACTATTACAATATGTTACTCTTATCTCTTCTGATGCTGCAAGATGCTTGAAGATGCTGGTCTTCGATAGGCTAGGCCTTCCCCTCTATTCTGGCATTCTGCAGTTCAGTCCATAGATATAGCCCATTCCCTTTGATATAGATGCATACTTAGTTTAGATCTGATGTATGTCTTGCGAGTACTTTGGATGAGTACTCACGGTTGCTTTGCTACCTCCTTTCCCCATACCCGATTGTTGTGATCATAGTAGGATTCCATGAGACAGATGACACCACCAACGACTACTACTACTACCTCGAGGGTGCCTACTACTACTTGGAGGCTGCCGACGACTAGGAGTAGTTAGGAGGCGCCCAGGTAGAAGGTCTTGCCTTTTCGATCATTGTTGTTTTTCTGCTAGCCTTCTTAAGGCAAACTTGTTTAACTTATGTTTGTACTCAGATATTGTTGATTCCGCTGACTCGTTTGTATTCGAGCCCTCGAGGCCCCTGGCTTGTAATATAAAGCTTGTATTATTTAATTTGTGTCTAGAGTTGTGTTGTGATATCTTCCGTGAGTCCCTGATCTTGATCGTACACATTTGCGTGTATGATTAGTCACAGGTGCGCGTCGGTCCTAAACAAACGGTTTTTAACCCCTTTCCACGATGACATTTGGAACCGTCGCCAAGTGAGTGTGTGCGATAGGGTGTCCTTCCCACACGACCCAGAAATCGTTGGGGATATGCCCTCCTGGGACCCAGGCTGGGGACGTGTGCGATCGGGCGAGGCATCGAAACCCAATCATTTCGGTAGGTATGTACATCCCACAAGGTAATCCGAGAAAATCATTTCCGTTGGTATGTACATCCCACACGGTAATCCGAGAAAATCATTTCTGTAGGTATGTACATCCCACACGGTAATCTGAGAAAATGATTTCTGTAGGTATGTACATCCCACACGGTAATCCGAGAAAATCATTTCCGTAGGTATGTACATCCGACACGGTGAATCCCAGAAAAACATTTCCGTTCGTATGTATATCACACACAGTCAATCCAAGGAATATGTTTTCGTTCTTATGTACATCCCATACAGTCAATCCAGGGAAAACGTTTCTGTTCAGACGTACATCCCACACAATTTTATGTGTAGGCTCGTGTCTGAAAGGTGTAACTATCACACACGGTCTTCCTTGGTTAACTATTTACTTTTATCAACTATATCACACACGATTTGATGAAGAAAACTATGTGGCATTGGGCTATCCATCGCAAACGCTTTTACTGCTAGAACCGTTTGCAAAGATCCATGACATATTTAGCAGGTTTATTAGTTTACAATTAATAATTCTAGTATAACACAAATTCACATTTTATATCGAACAACTGTTTACCAATTTCATATCAGGCACAAAAATATATTATAACATCACAGTACGGTAGCTACATGTAAACAACACAATACAACATATAGCTAGTTCGACTTCATAAGAACAATATATTCATTTCCCTAATCGAGATCGTCCAGGCTCGTCTTATCCACCTCTACTTTCAGTTCAGTAAGAACCCGTTTTGCACGGGCCAACTAGGAAAGTGCCTCCTCCTTCGCCAACACCACCTTAGCAAAGTATGATTTAAAAAATCTGAGCTCATTCTACACCTTCAACTTTTTATCCCGCATCTTGAAATATGCTTCAGCGTTGACAAGACTTTCTCTAAGCGCATATGTGTTCTCTTCCTCATACATGCTCCGGAGCTTCGTTAGGCACATCTTCAAAGACTGTGGCCACCCTAGATCAACCCGCTCCAAGTAAGAACACTTCCGTTCATCCTATAATATTTAAAACTAGATCAGTAACAATTGTAGGGGAAATGGGTTTATAGCAACATAGAAAATCACCAATGCTTATTTTGAAAAACTGAAGAAACATGTTAATTATGACATATCTTCTCAAAAAGATCAATGTGCAAATGAAATAATTGGTACTGAGACAACAACCAAATTCGGGAACATCAGAAGCTATAATTAACTACAACGATGCTACAAGTTCTTACTCATGTACAATAAATAACAAATTGAACATTTTATGAGGGAAGGTAAATATAACTGCAACAACATAGCGATAGTGTTTGGATGACAACAAATTGATACTAACAGGTGTGTACATGCACAAATTTAGTAACATAGAACTAATAGCACTAAGGTCGTCCACTATGTATGCCAAAACTGGGGTAATCACAACTGTTCCTACATCTCGCATTGGTGCCCTGCACTAGCGAGCCGATGCAGTGGAAAAAACCAGGGACCCGGACTCCGGAGCACGTAGTTGCTCTGATGCCCAATTCCTTTGTGCCATAAAGATTTAGTATTTAACTGCTTGGCTGCTCGGATGTGTGGACCAAAGTTGGCTGCACAAACTACTGAAGCGGTGCCAAATAATTTTCTAATGGCACCACTGATGAGATGGCAACAATTTAAGATACTAGGTACAAACCGTGACACTGTCTTAGGATGCGTTTGGTTGAACGTGTGGTATGAATGGGTTGCGACCGTGACAGTGTCTGAATCACATCTAACAAATGATTTGTAACAACAAAAGAGGGTCTAACCTTCTCTACACATGCCAGAAACTTCCTCCCACTGTCCACAGAATCGAAGGCAACTAGCTTCGCGGATGGAGATTGATGGTGACAACGAGCAGATAGATCTTCAGCCACCCCGCTCTATTCATTGCCACCGATGGTCTTAGGGAGCTACAAGAGGAAGAAACGACTCAAATTGACCTCCGGGTAAAAATCCTTCATTCAAAGTCATAGCCCGAGAGAGAGAAGAGAGGCATACCCGGGTGGTGAAGGAGTAGTCGCCGGAGGAGGAACCACTGGAGATGTCTTTGAAGAAGACCATGGCGACCCTGGCGGTAGGATGCGAGACGGCAAGAGCGAGGAAGCGGCTATAGCTTCGTAAGGAAGGAAGGAAGGAGGAAATAGGGGAAATATGACTTGTGTTCGGGGAGAAAGGGGGTGGGGAAGGGGGCGGGGGTAGATATTTTGGTGGTAGGCCAAAATTTTGGAAATGTGGAGGGAAAATTTGCATGCGGTGCCGCCGGACCATTCACTTTGAACGATTGTGTGCATCACAAACAATTCTTTTGCTTTATGCGCATGGGATGAGTTTGATAATTCAAATTTTGGTCTCAAGGCATGGGCACATTCAATTTGAATGCGCGTGGTGCCGCCGGACCATTCACTTTGAACAATTGTGTGCATCGCAAACGATTGTTCTGCTTTACGCGCATGGGATGAGTTTGATAATTCAAATTTTGGTGGAAATTTCCCCAGGTACGTCATTGAATAATTTAACATCACTTGCTAATTTGGGCACACAAAAGAGCGTACAGCAGACATACCACGCTTACTGAATCAAGCAATTTTAGTAATTACACAGAGCCAGTTGACCTAAACATTGCTCTAAGAAAAGACCAGTATTAAAAACAAAGCCTAAGTACGCATAATTCAAAATCCGCTGCCACGCCAGCCTATGCATCGCCGGTGTGAGATGAGACATCGATGACTTGACCTGGTGACATGCTGCCGTTGGTGGACTCCGCGTCCCCCTGCTGAAGTCGACTGCGTCCTCGTCCTCAGTGCCACCCTCAAGGTTGTAGTACTCGTAGTAGTGCCTGCGCCAGAGCTCGCGTTGGTACTCCAGCGCTGATTCCTCGACAGACAGACTCTTCTCTACCTCGATCTCGGCCACGCGCAACTCCTCCTCCCGGCACTCCTCGATCTCCGCCGCCTCCTGCATCTCCAGCTCCCGCTCGGCGACCTCATAAGGAAGCAAGTGCTCCATGGACACCACCGCCTTTTCAGACGCGGGTTGCATGCTGGAGTCCGAGGTGGCCTGGAATATCTTGGCGTGTGCATCCTCGATCTTGCCGTGGATGGCCTCGACCTGGGCTAGGGTGACATCAGCGGCACGGATGGCAGCTCGAGCGCTCTCGGTGTTTGCAGCCGCCGTGGCCGCAGCAGCTGCAGCCGTCCGGCTGCTGCAGCTGCCTTGTCGGCTGCCGCAGACGCCCTCTCAGCGAAAGCGGCTGCGCTCAATGCGGATGCGGCGGCACTCTCATCGTAGGCAGTCGTGCTCTCGGCGTAGGCGGCGGCGCTTGGGGGGGACGCGGCCATCGTACGGACCTTCACGAAGCGTTTCCATGGTGTCATCTTTGTAAGAAGGGGGTGTGGGAATGGGGATCGGGATTCGTGGATTCCGGGGTTGCCGGCACTAGAGTAGACGAGTCGACGAAGCTTAAGGAGGGAGACTTAGATAGACCCAGATATTTTCATCGCAAACGGTTCCTAGAAAACAACTATGTGTGATGTTGTAGATATTTTTTATTAGCTGTGAAAGACGAATTTGGAATGAAGTGCCAATGGATGGTGTTTTAAATGAACGAGAAATTTTGTAGTACTAATACAACTGTCATGTCAAATTTTGGAAAATTTCAGGGGTCATTTGAACTTCTAAGACATTTAAGTGATTTTCTAGCCATTTAATGACCATAATTGAAATTTGAACTACATGTACATGCAACAACTAACCATAACGGTTTGAAAACTCATATTTCATGTACTTGTGTGCGATTTAATTCCATGTGCAGTAAATTGGAAGGAATTTTCAAACATATTGGTCTAACAGCTATGACACAATTAAGCATGGAGTGACATGGCATTTTAATTCCAAAAACTAAAAAAATCAGAAACACATGAAACCTTGGTTGATGTAATGTCATGCCACCTATATGATGTGGTAAAAAATTGGCATGTTTGACCAAAGTTTATACACACACCCCTCACAAACCGGAGCAACTCACTAGAAAGCTCGTGGTTCCGAGAGGGAACAATGCATGTTTGATGACGAACGGGAGATAGCTTCCTCTTATGGCCTTCAATTTTTTTCTATGTATAACGTGCACTACTACAACTGTAATGTGAAATTTTTGAAAAATCTAGGGGTCATTTGACCTTTTAAAGACATTTAAGTGATTTTATAGCCATTTAATGATCGTAATTCAAATTTGAACTACATCTACATGCAACGCCTAACCAAAACGGTTTGAAAAATCATATTTGTGTACTTGTGTGTGAGTTAATTCCATGTGCAGTAAACTAGAAGGAACTTTCAAACATATTTGTATCACGACATGGACACATATGCATGAATAAGTATGCAAGGAGTGGCACTGCATTTTAATTCCAAAAAATCAAAAACACATGAAATCTTTGTTGATGTAATGTCATGCCACCAAGATTATGTGGTAAAGAAATTGGCATGTTTGACAAAAGTTTGGACACACACCCCTCACAAATCGGAGCAAGTCGCTAGAAGGTCCATGGTTCCAAGAGGGAACAATGCATGTTTGATGACGAAAGGGAGATAACTTCCTCTTACAGCCTTCAAATTTTTTCTACGTCTAACATGCACTACTACAACTGTAATGCGAAATTTTGGAAAATTCTAGGGGTCATTTGACCTTTTAAAGATATTTAAGTAATTTTCTAACCATTTAATGACCATAATTCAAATTTAAACTACATCTACATGCAACGCCTAACCAAAACGGTTTGAAAAATCATATATATGTACTTGTGTGCGAGTTAATTCCATGTGCAGTAAATTAGAAAGAATTTTCAAACATATTGGTCTCACGACATGGACACATTCATACATATGCATGGAGTGACATGGCATTTTAAATCAAAAAATAGAAAAATGATCAGAAACACATGAAACCTTGGTTGATGTAATGTCATGCCACCAAGATGATGTGGTAAAGAAATTGGCATGTTTGATGAACGTTTGGACACACACCCCTCACAAACCGGAGCAACTCGCTAGAAGGTTCGTGGTTCCGAGAGGGAACAATGCATGTTTGATGACGAACGGGAGATAGCTTCCTCTTACGGCCTTCAAATTTTTTCCTACATTTAACATGCACTAATACAATTGTCATGTGAAAATTTGGTAAATTCCAGGGGTCAGTTGATCTTTTAAAGACATTTAAGTGATTTTCTTACCATTTAATGACCGTAATTCAAATTTTAACTACATCTACATGCAACGCCAAACCATAACAGTTTGAAAAATCATATTTTTGTGTGCTTGTGTGCGAGTTAATTCCATGTGCAATAAATTAGAAGGAATTTTCAAACATATTGGTGTCAAGGGATGGGCGCATGCATGGAGTGCATGCCATGGCATTTTAATTCCTAAAAATTAAAAAATGATCAGAAAAACATGAAACCTTGCTTGATTTAATGTCATCCACCAAGATGATGTGGTAAAGAAATTGGCATGTTTGACGAAAGTTTGGACACACTGAAGGAAATATGCCCTAGAGGCAATAATAAAGTTATTATTTATTTCCTTATATCATGATAAAAGTTTATTATTCATGTTAGAATTGTATTAACCGGAAACATAATACATGTGTGAATACATAGACAAACAGAGTGTCACTAGTATGCCTCTACTTGACTAGCTCGTTAATCAAAGATGGTTATGTTTCCTAACCATGGACAAAGAGTTGTTATTTGATTAACGAGATCACATCATTAGTTGAATGATCTGATTGACATGACCCATTCCATTAGCTTAGCACCCGATCGTTTAGTATGTTGCTATTGCTTTCTTCATGACTTATACATGTTCCTATGACTATGAGATTATGCAACTCCCGTTTGCCAGAGGAACACTTTGTGTGCTACCAAACGTCACAACATAACTGGGTGATTATAAAGGAGCTCTACAGGTGTCTCCAAAGGTACATGTTGGGTTGGCGTATTTCGAGATTAGGATTTGTCACTCCGATTGTCGGAGAGGTATCTCTGGGCCCTCTCAGTAATGCACATCACTTAAGCCTTGCAAGCATTGCAACTAATGAGTTAGTTGCGGGATGATGTATTACAGAATGAGTAAAGAGACTTGCTGGTAACGAGATTGAACTAGGTATAGGATACCTGCGATCGAATCTCGGGCAAGTAACATACCGATGATAAAGGGAACAACATATGTTGTTATGCGGTCTGACCGATAAAAGATCTTCGTAGAATATGTAGGAGCCAATATGAGCATCTAGGTTCCGCTATTGGTTATTGACCGGAGACGTGTCTCGGTCATGTCTACATTGTTCTCGAACCCGTAGGGTCCGCACGCTTAAGGTTACGATGACAGTTATATTATGAGTTTATGCATTTTGATGTACCGAAGGTTGTTCAGAGTCCCGGATGTGATCACGGACATGATGAGGAGTCTCGAAATGGTTGAGACATAAAGATTGATATATTGGAAGCCTATGTTTGGATATTGGAAGTGTTCCGGGTGAAATCAGGATTTTACTGGAGTACCGGGAGGTTACCGGAACCCCCCGGGAGGTATATGGGCCTTAGTGGAAGAGAGGAGAGGTGGCCAGAGATGGGCCGTGTGCCCCTCCCCCCCTTGGTCTGAATTGGACAAGGAGAGGGGGCCGGCCCCCCTTCCTCCTCTCTCTCCTCTTCCCCCCCCCTCCACGAATGCTATTCCAACTAGGAAAGGGGGGGAGTCCTACTCCCAGAAGGAGTAGGACTCCTCCTGGCGCGCCACACCTTGGCCGGACGGCCCCCCTCCCTTGAACCTTTATATACGGAGGCAGGGGCACCCCTAGAGAGACAAGTTGATCCACGTGATCATATTCTTAGCCGTGTGCGGTGCCCCCTTCCACCATAGTCCTCGATAATATTGTAGTGGTGTTTAGGCGAAGCCCTGCGACGGTAGTACATCAAGATCGTCACCACGCCGTCGTGCTGACGGAACTCTCCCCGACACTTTGCTGGATCGGAGTCTGGGGATCGTCATCGAGCTGAACGTGTGCTAGAACTCGGAGGTGCCGTAGTTTCGGTGCTTGATCGGTCGGGCCGTGGAGACATACGACTACATCAACCAAACGCTTCCGTTGTCGATCTACAAGGGTACGTAGATCATACTCTCCCCTCTCATTGATATGCATCACCATGATCTTGCGTGAGCGTAGGATTTTTTTTTGAAATTACTACGAAACCCAACAGTGGCATCCGAGCCTAGGTTTTATATGTTGATGTTATATGCACGAGTAGAACACAAGTGAGTTGTGGGCGATATAAGTCATACTGCTTACCAGCATGTCATACTTTGGTTCGGCTGTATTGTTGGACGAAGCGGCCCGGACCAACATTACGCGTACGCTTACGCGAGACAGGTTCTCCCGACGTGCTTTGCACATAGGTGGCTTGCGGGTGACAGTTTCTCCAACTTTAGTTGAACCGAGTGTGGCTACGCCCGGTCCTTGCGAAGGTTAAAACAACACCAACTTGACAAACTATCGTTGTGGTTTTGATGCGTAGGTAAGATTGGTTCTTGCTTAAGCCCGTAGCAGCCACGTAAAACATGCAACAACAAAGTAGAGGACGTCTAACTTGTTTTTGCAGGGCATGTTGTGATGTGATATGGTCAAGACATGATGCTAAATTTTATTGTATGAGATGATCATGTTTTGTAACCGAGTTATCGGCAACTGGCAGGAGCCATATGGTTGTCGCTTTATTGTATGCAATGCAATTGCGCTGTAATGCTTTACTTTATCACTAAGCGGTAGCGATAGTCGTGGAAGCATAAGATTGGCGAGACGACAACGATGCTACGATGGAGATCAAGGTGTCGCGCCGGTGACGATGGTGATCATGATGGTGCTTCGGAGATGGAGATCACAAGCACAAGATGATGATGGCCATATCATATCACTTATATTGATTGCATGTGATGTTTATCTTTTATGCATCTTATCTTGCTTTGATTGACGGTAGCATTATAAGATGATCTCTCACTAAATTATCAAGAAGTGTTCTCCCTGAGTATGCACCATTGTGAAAGTTCTTTGTGCTGAGACACCACGTGATGATCGGGTGTGATAGGCTCTACGTTCAAATACAACGGGTGCAAAATAGTTGCACACGCGGAATACTCAGGTTATACTTGACGAGCCAAGCATATACATATATGGCCTCGGAACACGGAGACCGAAAGGTCGAGCGTGAATCATATAGTAGATATGATCAACATAGTGATGTTCACCAATGAAACTACTCCATCTCACGTGATGATCGGACATGGTTTAGTTAATTTGGATCACGTAATCACTTAGATGATTAGAGGGATGTCTATCTAAGTGGGAGTTCTTTAAGTAATATGATTAACTGAACCTAAATTTATCATGAACTTAGTACCTGATAGTATCTTGCTTGTTTATGTATGATTGTAGATAAATGGCCCGTGATGTTGTTCCGTTGAATTTTAATGCGTTCCTTGAGAAAGCAAAGTTGAAAGATGATGGTAGAAATTACACGGACTGGGTCCGTAACTTGAGGATTATCCTCATTGCTGCACAGAAGAATTACATCCTGGAAGCACCGCTGGGTGCCAGGCCTGCTGCTGGAGCAACACCAGATGTTGTGAACGTCTGGCAGAGCAAAGCTGATGACTACTCGATAGTTCAGTGTGCCATGCTTTAAGGCCTAGAACCGGGACTTCAACGATGTTTTGAACGTCATGGAGCATATGAGATGTTCCAGGAGTTGAAGTTAATATTTCAAGCAAATGCCCGGATTGAGAGATATGAAGTCTCCAATAAGTTCTATAGCTGCAAAATGGAGGAGAACAGTTCTGTCAGTGAGCATATACTCAAAATGTCTGGGTATAATAATCACTTGATTCAAATGGGAGTTAATCTTCCAGATGATTGCGTCATTGACAGAATTCTCCAATCACTGCCACCAAGCTACAAGAGCTTCGTGATGAACTATAATATGCAAGGGATGAATAAGACTATTCCCGAGCTCTTCGCAATGCTGAAAGCTGCGGAGGTAGAAATCAAAAAGGAGCATCAAGTGTTGATGGTCAACAAGACCACTAGTTTCAAGAAAAAGGGCAAAGGGAAGAAGAAGGGGAACTTCAACAAGAACAGCAAGCAAGTTGCTGCTCAAGAGAAGAAACCCAAGTCTGGACCTAAGCCTAAAACTGAGTGCTTCTACTGCAAGCAGATTGGTCACTGGAAGCGGAACTGCCCCAAGTATTTGGCGGATAAGAAGGATGGCAAGGTGAACAAAGGTATATGTGATATACATGTTACTGATGTGTACCTTACTAATGCTCGCAGTAGCACCTGGGTATTTGATACTGGTTCTGTTGCTAATATTTGCAACTCGAAACAGGGACTACGGATTAAGCGAAGATTGGCTAAGGACGAGGTGACGATGCGCGTGGGAAATGGTTCCAAAGTTGATGTGATCGCGGTCGGCACGCTACCTCTACATCTACCTTCGGGATTAATATTAGACCTAAATAATTGTTATTTGGTGCCAGCGTTAAGCATGAACATTATATCTGGATCTTGTTTCATGCGAGACGGTTATTCATTTAAATCAGAGAATAATGGTTGTTCTATTTATATGAGTAATTTTTTTATGGTCATGCACCTCTGAAGAGTGGTCTATTCTTATTGAATCTCGATAGTAGTAACACACATATTCATAATGTTGAAACCAAAAGATGCAGAGTTGATAATGATAGTGCAACTTATTTGTGGCACTGCCGTTTAGGTCATATCGGTGTAAAGCGCATGAAGAAACTCCATACTGATGGACTTTTGGAACCACTTGATTATGAATCACTTGGTACTTGCGAACCGTGCCTCATGGGCAAGATGACTAAAACGCCGTTCTCCGGTACTATGGAGAGAGTGACAGATTTGTTGGAAATCATACATACAGATGTATGTGGTCCGATGAATATTGAGGCTCGTGGCGGATATCGTTATTTTCTCACCTTCACAGATGATTTAAGCAGATATGGGTATATCTACTTAATGAAACATAAGTCTGAAACGTTTGAAAAGTTCAAAGAATTTCAGAGTGAAGTTGAAAATCATCGTAACAAGAAAATAAAGTTTCTACGGTCTGATCGTGGAGGAGAATATTTGAGTTACGAGTTTGTTGTACATTTGAAACAATGCGGAATAGTTTCGCAACTCACGCCACCCGGAACACCACAGCGTAATGGTGTGTCCGAACGTCGTAATCATACTTTACTAGATATGGTGTGATCTATGATGTCTCTCACTGATTTACCGCTATCGTTTTGGGGTTATGCTTTGGAGACGGCCGCATTCACGTTAAATAGGGCACCATCAAAATCCGTTGAGATGACGCCTTATGAACTATGGTTTGGCAAGAAACCAAAGTTGTCATTTCTGAAGTTTGGGGCCGCGATGCTTATCTGAAAAAGCTTCAACCTGATAAGCTCGAACCCAAATCGGAGAAATGTGTCTTCATAGGATATCAAAAGGAGACTATTGGATACACCTTCTATCACAGATCCGAAGGCAAGACTTTTCTTGCTAAGTTCGGAAACTTTCTGGAGAAGGAGTTTCTCTCGAAAGAAGTGAGTGGGAGGAAAGTAGAACTTGATGAGGTAACTGTACCTGCTCCCTTATTGGAAAGTAGTGCATCACAGAAAACTGTTTCTGTGACACCTAAACCAATTAGTGAGGAAGCTAATGATAATGATCATGAAACTTGAGAACAAGATACTACTGAACCTCGTAGATCAACCAGAGTGGTATGGTAATCCTATTCTGGAAGTCATGCTACTAGATCATGATGAACCTACGAACTATGAAGAAGCGATGGTCAGCCCAGATTCCGCAAAATGGCTTGAAGCCATGAAATCTGAGATGGGATCCATGTATGAGAACAAAGTATGGACTTTGGTTGACTTGCCCAATGATCGGCAAGCAATTGAGAATAAATGGATCTTCAAGAAGAAGACTGACGCCGACGGTAATATTACTGTCTACAAAGCTCGACTTGTCGCAAAAGGGTTTCGGCAAGTTCAAGGGATTGACTACGATGAGACCTTCTCACCTGTAGCGATGCTTAAGTCTGTCCGAATCATGTTAGCAATTGCCGCATTCTATGATTATGAAATTTGGCAGATGGATGTCAAAACTGCATTCCTGAATGGATTTCTGGAAGAAGAGTTGTATATGATGCAACCGGAACGTTTTGTAGATCCAAAGGGAGCTAACAAAGTGTGCAAGCTCCAGCAATCCATTTATGGACTGGTGCAAGCCTCTCGGAGTTGGAATAAACGCTTTGATAGTGTGATCAAAGCATTTGGTTTTATACAGACTTTTGGAGAAGCCTGTGTTTACAAGAAAGTGAGTGGGAGCTATGTAGCATTTCTGATATTATATGTGGATGACATATTACTAATTGGAAATGATATAGAATTTCTGGATAGCATAAAGGGATACTTGAATAAAAGTTTTCAATGAAATACCTCGGTGAAGCTGCTTACATATTAGGAATAAAGATCTATAGAGATAGATCAAGACGTTTAATTGGACTTTCACAAAGCACATACCTTGACAAGATTTTGAATAAGTTCAAAATGGATCAAGCAAAGAAAGGGTTCTTGCCTGTGTTACAAGGTGTGAAGTTGAGCCGGACTCAATGCCCGACCACTGCAGAAGATAGAGAGAAGATGAAAGATGTTCCCTATGCTTCAGCCATAGGCTCTATCATGTATGCAATGCTGTGTACCAGACCTGATGTGTGCCTTGCTATAAGTCTAGCAGGGAGGTACCAAAGTAATCCAGGAGTGGATCACTGGACATCGGTCAAGACCATCCTGAAGTACCTGAAAAGGACTAAGGATATGTTTCTCGTATATGGAGGTGACCAAGAGCTCATCGTAAATGGTTACGTTGATGCAAGCTTTGACACTAATCCGGACAATTCTAAATCGCAAACCGGATACGTGTTTACATTAAACGGTGGAGCTGTCAGTTGGTGCAGTTCTAAACAGAGCATCATGGCGGGATCTACGTGTGAAGCGGAATACATAGCTGCTTCGGAAGCAGCGAATGAAGGAGTCTGGATGAAGGAGTTCATATCCGATCTAGGTGTCATGCCTAGTGCATCGGGTCCAATGAAAATCTTTTGTGACAATACTGGTGCAATTGCCTTGGCGAAGGAATCCAGATTTCACAAGAGAACCAAACACATCAAGAGACGCTTCAATTCCATCCGGGATCTAGTCCAGGTGGGAGACATAGAGATTTGCAAGATACATACGGATCTGAATGTTGCAGACCCGTTGACTAAGCCTCTTCCACGAGCAAAACATGATCAACACGAAGGCTCCATGGGTGTTAGAATCATTACTGTGTAATCTAGATTATTGACTCTAGTGCAAGTGGGAGACTGAAGGAAATATGCCCTGGAGCCAATAATAAAGTTATTATTTATTTCCTTATATCATGATAAAAGTTTATTATTCATGCTAGAATTGTATTAACCGGAAACATAATACATGTGTGAATACATAGACAAACAGAGTGTCACTAGTATGCCTCTACTTGACTAGCTCGTTAATAAAAGATGGTTATGTTTCCCAACCATGGACAAAGAGTTGTTATTTGATTAACGGGATCACATCTTTAGTTGAATGATCTGATTGACATGACCCATTCCATTAGCTTAGCACCCGATCGTTTAGTATGTTGCTATTGCTTTCTTCATGACTTATACATGTTCCTATGACTATGAGATTATGCAACTCCCGTTTGCCAGAGGAACACTTTGTGTGCTACCAAACGTCACAACGTAACTGAGTGATTATAAAGAAGCTCTACAGGTGTCTCCAAAGGTACATGTTGGGTTGGCGTATTTCGAGA
This sequence comes from Triticum aestivum, assembly GCF_018294505.1. NCBI lineage: Eukaryota > Viridiplantae > Streptophyta > Magnoliopsida > Poales > Poaceae > Triticum > Triticum aestivum. The sequence goes on from NC_057800.1 coordinate 414,594,099, forward strand.
TTAGGATTTGTCACTCCGATTGTTGGAGAGGTATCTCTGGGCCCTCTCGGTAATGCACATCACTTAAGCCTTGCAAGCCTTGCAACTAATGAGTTAGTTGCAGGATGATGTATTACAGAACGAGTAAAGAGACTTGCCGGTAACGAGATTGAACTAGGTATAGGATACCGGCGATCGAATCTCGGGCAAGTAACATACCGATGACAAAGGGAACAACATATGTTGTTATGCGGTCTGACCGATAAAAGATCTTCGTAGAATACGTAGGAGCCAATATGAGCATCCAGGTTCTGCTATTGGTTATTGACCGGAGACGTGTCTCGGTCATGTCTACATTGTTCTCGAACCCGTAGGGTCCGCACGCTTAAGGTTACGATGACAGTTATATTATGAGTTTATGCATTTTGATGTACCAAAGGTTGTTCGGAGTCCCGGATGTGATCACGGACATGACGAGGAGTCTCGAAATGGTCGAGAGATAAAGATTGATATATTGGAAGCCTATGTTTGGATATCGGAAGTGTTCCGGGTGAAATTGGGATTTTACCGGAGTACCGGGAGGTTACCGGAACCCCCCGGGAGGTATATGGGCCTTAGTGGGCCTTAGTGGAAGAGAGGAGAGGTGTCCAGAGATGGGCCGCGCGCCCCTCCCCCTTTGGTCCGAATTGGACAAGGAGAGGGGCCCGGCCCCCCTTCCTCCTCTCTCTCCTCTTTCCCCCCCTCCATGAATCCTATTCCAACTAGGAAAGGGGGGAGTCCTACTCCCAGAAGGAGTAGGACTCCTCCTGGCGCGCCACACCTTGGCCGCCCCCCTCCCTTGAACCTTTATATACAGAGGCAGGGGCACCCCTAGAGAGACAAGTTGATCCATGTGATCATATTCTTAGCCGTGTGCGGTGCCCCCTTCCACCATAGTCCTCGATAATATTGTAGTGGTGCTTAGGCGAAGCCCTGGGACGGTAGTACATAAAGATCGTCACCACGCCGTCGTGCTGACGGAACTCTTCCCCGACACTTTGCTGGATCGGAGTCCGGGGATCGTCATCGAGCTGAATGTGTGCTAGAACTCGGAGGTGCCATAGTTTCGGTGCTTGATCGGTCGGGCCATGGAGACGTACGACTACATGAACCAAACACTTCCGTTGTCGATCTACAAGGGTACGTAGATCATACTCTCCCCTCTCGCTGCTATGCATCACCATGATCTTGCGTGAGCGTAGGATTTTTTTTGAAATTACTACGAAACCCAACACACACACCCCTCACAAACCGGAGCATCTCGCTAGAAGGTTTGTGGTTCCGAGAGGGAACAATGCATGTTTGATGAGGAATGGGAGATAGCTTCCTCTTACAGCCTTCAAAAATTTTCTACGTCTAACATGCACTACTACAACTGTAATGTGAAATTTTGGAAAATTCTAGGGGTCATTTGACCTTTTGAAGACATTTAAGTGATTTTCTAACCACTTAATGACCGTAATTCAAATTTGAACTACATCTACATGCAACACCTAACCAAAACGATTTGAAAAATCATATGTGTGTACTTGTGTGAAATTTAATTCCATGTGTAGTAAATTAGAAGGAATTTTCAAACATATTGGTCTCACGACATGGACACATGCATACATATGCATGGAGTGACATGGCATTTTAATTCAAAAAATAGAAAAATGATCAGAAACACACGAAACCTTGGTTGATGTAATGTCATGCCACCAAGACGATGTGGTAAAGAAATTGGCATGTTTGACGAACGTTTGGACACACGCCCCTCAGAAACCGGAGGAACTCGCTAGAAGGTTCGTGGTTCCGAGAGGGAACAATGCATGTTTGATGACGAATGGGAGATAGCTTCCTCTTACGACCTTCAAATTTTTTCCTACGTTTAACGTGCAACTGTCATGTGAAAATTTGGTTAATTTCAGGGGTCATTTGACCTTCTAAAGACATTTAAGTGATTTTCTAACCATTTAATGACCATAATTCAAATTTGAACTACATCTACATGCAACGCCTAACCAAAACGGTTTGAAAAATCATATTTTCGTGTACTTGTGTGCGAATTAATTCCATGTGTAGTAAATTATAAGGAAATTTCAAACATATTGGTGTCAAGGCATGGGCACATGCATGGAGTGCATGCCATGTCATTTTAATTCCAAAAAATTAAAAAATGATCAGAAAAACATGAAACCTTGCTTGATTTAATGTCATGCCACCAAGATGATGTGGTAAAAAATTTGGCCTATTTGACGAAAGTTTGGACACACACCCCTTACAAACCAGAGCAACTCACTAGAAGGGTCGTGGTTCTGAGAGGGAACAATGCATGTTTGCTGACAGACGGAAGATAGCTTCTTCTTACGACCTTCAAATTTTTTCCTATGTTTAACGTGCACTAATACAACTGTCATGTGAATTTTAAAATTTTCAGGGGTCATTTGACCTTTTAAAGACATTTAAGTGATTTTCTTACCATTTAATGACCGTAATTCAAATTTGAACTACATCTACATGCAACGCCTAACCATAACAATTTGAAAAATCATATTTTTGTGTATTTGTGTGCGAGTTAAAAAATCATCAGACTATCTGGTGTTCAAAAAAGAAAATGTAAAGATCTGGCAAGACAACCGGCCCCCACACGATTGGCAGTCTATCTCGCGGCTCGAGGTTTGGTAGGTGAATGGCGGAGATCATTAATCAGACACGATTCTGCATTGGAAACTGTCAGCTATTATGTTCACACACGGATTTTGGCTATTATGTTCACACACGGATTTTGCTGCGGGAATCGTGTGTAATTCAAACTAGAGTACTCATAAATTCTAGCGACCGGTGTTTGTACTATCCTCGTCGATCTATATTCCGTCCGCCAATAAATACTACCTTGCTCACATCGTCTTGCCTGCATTCTCATCTCCATCCTCCCCTCGCTCGCCCTCTCCCTTTCTCTCTCCCTCTCCCTCTCTCTCTCTTTCTCTCTCTCTCTCTCTCTCAAATCTCTGCCATGGCGCCGCCGGTCTGCCCGCGCGCCGATGAGGAGTCGCCGCCCCCTAAGGATGCTCACTCGATTAGCAGTGACGAGGACCCCTATGTGCCGCCTGACGAGGTTGCACCAGACCCCCCAACTTTGGATTGGTTTTGGGGCCAGTACAATCTTTGTCTGTGGAAGTCACTGCCACCGGCTGAGAAAGCCAGGCAAGTGGCATTCAAGAAGGAGATGGCGGAGGAGGAAGCCAGGTACTAGGTGGCCTGTGAAGCCCGTGATGCCGCCTTGAAAAAGGTGGCGCCGGAGCTTTGGGGCGGGTGAGGGAGTCCTGGATTAGGGGGTCCTCGGACAGCCGGACTATATCCCTTGGCCGGACTGTTGGACTATGAAGATACAAGATTGAAGACTTCGGCCCGTGTCCGGATGGGACTCTCCTTTGCATGGAAGGAAAGCTTGGCGATTCGGATATGTAGATCTCCTCCCTTGTAACCGACTCTGTGTAGCCCTAGCCCCCCTCTGGTGTCTATATAAACCGGAGGGTTTTAGTCCGTAGGACAACAACAATCATACCATAGGCTAGCGTCTACGGTTTAGCCTCTCCGATCTTGTGGTAGATCAACTCATGTAATACTCATATCATCAAGTTCAATCAAGCAGGAAGTAGGGTATTACCTCCATCGAGAGGGCCCAAACCAGGGTAAACATTGTGTTCCCCGCCTCCTGTTACCATCCACTTAGACGCACAGTTCGGGATCCCCTACTCATATCATCAAGAACAATCAAGCAGGAAGTAGGTGTCGGCGTCCTGGGAACGGGGGTCCCCAGACTTGCCTGCCTGCGGCCCGTAGCGTGGCTGAGCCAGCAGGCCATACGGCCCATCTTCACCAACAAGGCACCCAAGACCCTCGCGAGGGGCCAAGCCTCACGAGGCGGACGACACGAGACCTCCTCCGGGGTGGCCTAGTCAGGCAGGCTCACGAGGAGCAGATATATCAAGGCGAGGTGAACCTCACGAGGCTCACATGATGAGAGCCATGACGATCGACACCAGGCGGGCGCCAGCGCGCGCAACATCCTTGTTTCCTCTTTTGATGCTAAGGAAACTAGCGCAGGCGAGGAGTACCGAGGCATCAGACAAAGGTTGCCATTTTACTGCAACAAGACCAAGACCAGAAGGACGGCAAGATGGAGGTCATTATGGAGCCCAAGATGGCGTCATCACTAGAGCCTTTCGCAGGCGCAGACCACCTTTTGTCAGGATGGCTTGTACTAGCTGCCCCCCTTAAAATTAGCCCGCCGTTGTTGGCTCCCTTCCCGCTCAATATTTGGGAAGAGGACTAGGGCCCTATAAGTAGGGCTAGCGACCACCATAGATAGGGACAGAGAGGGGAGAGGACGAGAGGACGACATCTTAGATCACTCTCTCACCCGCACAAGTTAGCCACGCACAAGAACACCTCAACCTCAGGAGGTTGTTCTTCCCCTTGTATTGTTCATCATCAGCCCAAGAGGCAATCCACGACCACCACACTGGAGTAGGGTGTTACACCACAACGGTGGCCCGAACCAGTATAAATCCTGTGTCTTTCTATGTTGCGAGTTCGTCGAGTTCATCCGCGAGATCTTAGCGAGCTAGGGCGTAGATCGATAGGAGGGAAAGACTTCACGCGCACCCCAGTGTTCAAACCTTAAGGGTTTGCAGGAACCCCACATCCGACATTTGGCGCGCCGGGTAGGGGTGCGCCGCGGCTTCCCCTCCGCCGATCTGCGCTCCGTCGCCACCGCGCTTTGCCCACATGGCAGGCGCCCTACCGCCGACTCCGATGGTCATCATCGACGACGGGGCTAGGGGGCTCCGAGCTCTGGCCCCTGCCCTGCGGCGGGTGCAGTGGCCGCCCAAGTTCAGGCCGGAGATGCCGTCACGCTACGACGGCGTAGTGGACCCGTCAGCTTTCCTGCTGGCGTATGAGGAGGCCGTCCACGAAGCCGGGGGCGATGACAAGGTCATGGCCAACTGGCTTCCCATGGCCCTTGCCGGCGAGCCATGCGCCTGGCTGCTCAACCTTCCCAGATCCACGGTGGCATCTTGGGAGGAGCTCCGCGACCTCTTCACTGCTCGCTACGCGGTGCCGGCGCACCACGCAGTTGTGGCCTTGCTGGGCGGCTCTCAAGCACCACCGTCGGACCGCCACGCCAAGTCGTTCCTCCGCCTGACCCGGGCCACCTCCAGGCGCCCGGGGGCTCCACCGGTAGGGTTGCGCCAGGGGCCGACCTTACCTTCGGCTCAGAAGACCACCCCGACTCCACTACCGGCTCCGGAGTGCTTCCGATGCTCTGCACGCCTACCATCTGCAATGTGGCCGTCACCAAGACCCTCATCGATGGTAGTGCCTGCCTCAACTTGCTTTCCATGGAAGCCTTCAGCCTTCTCCACGTGCCACTCGAGCGGCTCGGCCTCAGTAGGCCCTTCTCAGGAGTGCGTGGTGGAGCTGCCTACTCCCTGGGACAGATCCGCCTCCCTGTCACCTTCGGCACACGCGACAACTACCGCACCGAGATGGTGGACTTCGACATCGCTCGCATCGGCCTCCCGTACAACGCCATCCTCGGGTACCCGGCTCTCGCTCAGTTCATGGCGGCGACTCACCCGGCTTACAACCTCATGAAGATGCTAGGGAGCAAGGGCATCCTCACCATCAAGGGGGACACTAAGGAGGCCGTGATGGTGCTCAGGCTCGCCTTCAAGACCGCGGCAGCAGCACAACCCACCGACGCCGGTGCCCTCGCAGCCAGGGAGGCCATGCCCACCAAGAAGAAGCAGCTGTTCACCCAAGACAAGGTGGAAACCAAGCTGGTACCGGTCAGCGAGGATGGGCCTTCAGGAGCCACCTTTACCATAGGAGTCGGTCTCGACCGGGAACAAGAAGAAGCTCTGGTGAGGTTCTTGCGCGCGAACAAGGAAATATTCGCGTGGGAGCCAAATCAGCTGGTAGGGGTCCCAAGGGACGTGATCCAGCATCATCTAAGGGTATGCCGCAACGTCCGCCCCGTGAAGTAACGAGCGAGATGGCAGTCCACTGAGAAGCAGACCTTCATCGTCCAAGAGACACGCAAGCTGGAAGCCGCAGGTGCCATCTCAGAGGTCCGGTACCCCGAATGGCTGGCGAACCCTGTCGTGGTGCCGAAAAAAGGCGGGAAGGAACGGATGTGCATCGACTTCACCAATCTTAACAAAGCCTGCCCTCAAGACCCGTTCCCACTCCCGCGCATCGACCAGATTGTTGACTCCACCGCCGAGTGCGACCTGCTGTGCTTCCTGGACACGTTCTTAGGGTATCGTCAAATCAAGATGGTGGTGGAAGATGTGGAGAAGACGGCCTTCCTGACACCATGTGGGGTATACTGCTACACCTGCATGCCCTTCTGGCTACGCAACGCAGGCGTGACCTTTCAGCGGTTGATGCACATCGCTCTGGGGCGGCAGCTCGGGAGGAACGCCGAGGCTTACGTCGATGACATAGTGGTCAATGATGTCTACTACACAACCTTCTTCTTGTAGACGTTGTTGGGCCTCCAAGTGCAGAGGTTTGTAGGACAGTAGCAAATTTCCCTCAAGTGGATGACCTAAGGTTTATCAATCTGTAGGAGGCGTAGGATGAAGATGGTCTCTCTCAAGCAACCCTGCAACCAAATAACAAAGAGTCTCTTGTGTCCCCAACACACCCAATACAATGGTAAATTGTATAGGTGCACTAGTTTGGCAAAGAGATGGTGAAACAAGTGGTATATGGATAGTAGATAAAGGTATTTGTAATCTGAAATAATAAAAACAGCAAGGTAATGAATGATAAAAGTGAGCGTAAACGGTATTGCAATGTGTGGAAATAAGGCCTAGGGTTCATACTTTCACTAGTGTAAGTTCCCTCAACAATACTAACATAATTGGATCACATAACTATCCCTCAACATGCAACAAAGAGTCACTCCAAAGTCACTAATAGCGGAGAACGAACGAAGAGATTATGGTAGGGTACGAAACCACCTCAAAGTTATTCTTTCCAATCAATCCGTTGGGCTATTCCTATAAGTGTCACAAACAGCCCTAGAGTTCGTACTAGAATAACACCTTAAGACAAAAATCAACCAAAACCCTAATGTCACCTAGATACTCCAATGTCACCTCAAGTATCCGTGGGTATGATTATACGATATGCATCACACAATCCCAGATTCATCTATTCAACCAACACAAAGGACCTCAAAGAGTGCCCCAAAGTTCCAACTGAAGAATCACGACGAAAACATGTGCCAACCCCTATACATAGGTTCATGGGCGGAACCCGCAAGTTGATCACCAAAACATACATCAAGTGAATCACGTGGTATCCCATTGTCACCGCAGATACGCACGGCAAGACATACATCAAGTGTTCTCAAATCTTAAAAGACTCAATCCGATAAGATTACGTCAAAGGGGAAACTCAATTCATTACAAGAGAGAAGAGGGGGAGGAGAAACATAAGATCCAACTATAATAGCAAAGCTCACGATACATAAAGATTGTATCACCTCAAGAACACGAGAGAGAGAGAGAGATCAAACACATAGCTACTGGTACATACGCTCAGCCCCGAGGGAGAACTACTCCCTCCTCGTCATGGAGAGCACCGGGATGATGAAGATGGCCACCGGAGAAGGATTGCCCTCTCCGGCAGGGTGCCAGAACGGGTCTAGATTGGTTTTTGGTGGCTACGGAGGCTTCTGGCGGCGGAACTCCCGATCTATGTTGCATTTTGGAAGTTTTAGGTCACGTGGGTATATATGGGTGCAGGGAGGACGTCAGAGGAGCCACGGGGGCCCCACGAGACAGGGGGGCGTGCCCTAGGGGGGGGGGGCGCCCCCACCCTCGTGAGCACCTCGTGTCTCCCCTGACGTGGGGTCCAAGTCCATCATGTGTGTTTCCTTCCAAAAATAACTTCTCCAGTTGATTTCGTTCCGTTTCGACTCCGTCTGATATTCCTTTTCTTTGAAACACCGAAATAGGCATAAAACAGCAAATCTGGGCTGGGCCTCTGGTTAATAGGTTAGTCCCAAAAATAATATAAAAGTGGATACTGAAGCCCAATATTGCCCAAAACAGTAGATAATATAGCATGGAGCAATCAAAAATTATAGATACGTTGGAGACGTATCAAGCATCCCCAAGCATAATTCCTGCTCGGTCTCAAGTAGGTAAATGATAAAAAGATAATTTTTGATGTGGAATGCTAGTTGGCATAATTTCAATGTAATTCTTCTTACTTGTGATATGAATATTCAGATCCGAAAGATTCAAGACAAAAATTCATATTGACATAGAAATAATAATACTTCAAGCATACTAACTAAGCAATCATGTCTTCTCAAAATAACATGGCCAAAGAAAGCTATCCCTACAAAATCATATAGTCTGGCTATTCTCCATCTTCACCACACAAAATATTTAAATCATGCACAACCCCGATGACAAGCCAAGCAATTGTTTCATACTTTTGATGTTCTCAAACTTTTTCAATCTTCACGCAATGAGCGTGAGCCATGGACATAACACTATAGGTGGAATAGAATGGTGGTTGTGGAGAAGACAAAAAGGGAGAAGATAGTCTCACATCAACTAGGCGTATCAACGGGCTATGGAGATGCCCATCAATAGATATCAATGTGAGTGAGTAGGGATTGCCATGCAACGGATGCACTAGAGCTATAAATGTATGAAAGCTCAACAAAAGAAACTAGTGGGTGTGCATCCAACTTGCTTGCTCACGAAGACCTAGGGCATTTTGAGGAAGCCCATCATTGGAATATACAAGCCAAGTTCTATAATGAAAGATTCCCACTAGTATATGAAAGTGACAACATAGGAGACTCTCTATCATGAAGATCATGGTGCTACTTTGAAGCACAAGTGTGGTAAAAGGATAGTAGCATTGTCCCTTCTCTCTTTTTCTCTCATTTTTTTATTTATTTTTATTTTTTTATTTGGGCCTTCTCTTTTTTATGGCCTCTTTTCTCTTCTTTTTTTGGGACTTCTTTGGCCTCTTTTATTTATTTATTTATTTTCGTCCGGAGTCTCATCCTGACTTGTGGGGGAATCATAGTCTCCATCATCCTTTCCTCACTGGGACAATGCTCTAATAATGATGATCATCACACTTTTATTTACTTACAACTCAAGAATTACAACTCGATACTTAGAACAAGATATGACTCTTTATGAATGCCTCCGGCGGTGTACCGGGATATGCAATGACTCATGAGTGACATGTATGAAAGAATTATGAATGGTGGATTTGCCACAAATACCATGTCAACTACATGATCATGCATAGCAATATGACAATGATGAAGCGTGTCATAATAACGGAGCGGTGGAAAGTTGCATGGCAATATATCTCGGAATGGCTATGGAAATGCCATAATAGGTAGGTATGGTGGCTTTTTTGAGGAAGGTATATGGTGGGTTTATGGTACCGGCGAAAGTTGCGCGGTACTAGAGAGGCTAGCAATGGTGGAAGGGTGAGAGTGCGTATAATCCATGGACTCAACATTAGTCATAAAGAACTCACATACTTATTGCAAAAATCTAGAAGTTATTGAAACAAAGTACTACGCGCATGCTCCTAGGGGGATAGATTGGTAGGAAAAGACCATCGCTCGTCCCCGACCGCCACTCATAAGGAAGGCAATCAATAAGTAAATCATGCTCCAACTTCATCACATAACGGTTCACCATACGTGCATGCTAAGGGAATCACAAACTTCAACACAAGTATTTCTCAAATTCACAACTACTCAACTAGCATGACTCTAATATTACCATCTCCATATCTCAAAACAATTATCAAGCATCAAACTTCTCATAGTATTCAACACACTCATAAGATAATTTTATTATTCTTGAATACCTAGCATATTAGGATTTAAGCAAATTACCATGCTATTTAAGACTCTCAAAATAATCTAAGTGAAGCATGAGAGATCAATAGTTTCTATAAAACAAATCTACCACCGTGCTCTAAAAGATATAAGTGAAGATCAATGAGTAGTCGAATAATTATGCAACTATGTGAAGACTCTTTAACATTTAATAATTTCAGATCTTGGTATTCTATTCAAACAGCAAGCAAAGCAAAATAAAATGACATTCTAAGAATGGCAAACATCATGTGAAGAAGCAAAAACTTAGGATCAACCGATACTAACCGATAGTTGTTGAAGAAGAAAGGTGGGATGCCAACCGGGGCATCCCCAAGCTTAGATGCTTGAGACTTCTTGAAATATTATATTGGGATGCCTTGGGCATCCCCAAGCTTGATCTTTTGTGTCTCCTTAATTCCTCTCATATCACGGTCTCCCTAAATCTCGAAAGCTTCATCCACACAAAACTCAACAAGGACTCGTGAGATAAGTTAGTATAAACCATTGCAAAAACCTTATCATACTCTACTGTAGAAAATCACTAAAATTATTATTCAACATTGCATACTAAATGCCTCTGCATATTTAATAGTCCTATCCTCAAATAGAATCATTAAAGAAGCAAACATATGCAAACAATGCAAACATAACAGCAATCTGCCTAAACAGGATAGTCTGTAAAGAATTCTGCAACATCCATACTTCCCTAGCTCCAGAAATTATGAATAAAATTCCCACTGTAGTAAATTTATCATATCTTAATATTCAAAAGGTTTCAACATTTTATCACATTCTGAATTTTCTAGGGAATTATTGCAACAGCGGTAAACTTTCTGTTTTCAAACAGCAACATGTATACTTGTAACATAGACATAGTAAAGGCTATCAATGCCATTTTTATTGAAATAAAAGATGGAAAACATTTTTATAAATAAAATAAAGCAAATCCTAACAAAATAAATTGACGCTCCAAGCAAAACACATATCATGTGGCCAATAAGAATATAGCTCCAAGTAAAGTTACCGATGAACGAAGATGAAGGAGGAGATGCCTTCCAGGGCATCCCCAAGCTTAGGCTCTTGGTTGTCCTTGAATTTTACCTTGGGGTTCCATGGGCAACCCCAATCTTAGGCTCTTTCCACTCCTTATTCCATAGTCCATCGAATCCTTACCCAAAACTTGAAAACTTCACAACACAAAACTTAAAGTAGAAAACTTGTAAGCTCCGTTAGTATAAGAAAGTAAATCACCACTTCAAGGTACTGTAATGAACTCATTCTTTATTTATATTGGTGTTAAACCTACTGTATTCCAACTTCTCTATGGTTTATAAACTATTTTACTAGCCATAGGTTCATCAAAATAAGCAAACAACACACGAAAAACAGAATCTGTCAAAAACAGAACAGTCTGTAGTAATCTGGATCAAACATATACTTATGGAACACATAAAATTCTCAAATAAATTGCTGGACCTGAGGAATTTATCTATTAATAATATTAAAAAAGAATTAACTAAATATCACTCTCCGAATAAAAATGGCAGCTATTCCCGTGAGCGCTAAAGTTTCTGTTTTTGACAGCATGATCAACAAGACTTCACCCAAGTCTTCCCAAAGGTTCTACTTGGCACAAACACTAATTAAAAGAATAAAACCAAATCTAAACAGAGGCTAGATGAATTATTTATTACTAAACAAGAACAAAAAGAAAGGAACAAAAATAAAGTTGGGTTGCCTCCCAACAAGCGCTATCGTTTAATGCCCCTAGCTAGGCATGATGATTTCAACGATGCTCACATGAAGGATAAGAATTGTAACATAAAGAGAGCATCATGAAGAATATTACTAGCACATTTAAGCCTAACATACTTCCTATGCATAGGGATTTTGTGAGCAAACAACTTATGGGAACAATAATCAACTAGCATAGGAGGGCAAAACAAGCATAACTTCAAAACTTTAACCACATACAGAGGAAACTTGATATTATTGCAATTCCTACAAGCATATATTCCTCCCTCATAATAATTTTCAGTAGCATCATGAATGAATTCAACAATATAACCATCACCTAAAGCATTCTTTTCATGATCTACAAGCATAGAAATTTTACTACTCTCCACATAAGCAAAATTCTTCTCATTCGGGATAGTGGGAGTATCATAAGAGACTTGAATATTATAAATTGTTTCCACATTAAAAGAGTAAGGTTCAGAAAAGGGGTAACCATAATCATGACAAGTTTTATAAATATAATCCTCACTACTTTTTATAGCATATGTATCATCACAATAATTATCATAAGTAGGAGGCATGCTATCATCATTATAAACTTGCATATCAAAAGTTGGGAGACTAAAAATATCATCATTATTAAACATAGCATCCCCAAGCTTGGGACAAACATTAATTGCAGCAAATATATTCTCAAATATGTCATCCTTATCAAACATAGCTTCCCGAAGCTTGGGCCTTTTCGTATCATAACCATAATCACTCTCATCATTAATAGCATGGATAGCACCAATAGTATAGCAATTATCATATTCTTCCAAGCAAGTGCCAAAAGGATTTTCAAGATCATAAGAAGTATCTTTATCTTCCACAACTATATTTTCATGAGGCACAATAGTAATAGGAGCAGCATTATTTGGGAGAGATATCTTTTTACCTCTCTTCCTTTTTCTTTTCTTCTTCTTCACCACATCATGCGTGGGTTCAATTCTCTTTTTGGAGCTCCTTATTAATGAGATTGGTTGAATAGGAGGCTCCTCCTCGTTACCTAATTCATCATAAGAAATAATAGGAGGATATTTGGAAGTTTCTTCCCTTTCATTAGTATTCTCTTCATCCTCTATTTGTTTTCTTTTCTTTATGTAATTGGCAATATAAGGATTTTCAATGCAATTCACCGCACAATACATATAAATATTTTCTAGATCAAAATCAAGAACTTTATCAAGGGCAAAATTTGGAATATCCTTAGTTATATGTTTCATTTCTTCATAACCCAAAAGAAGGCTAAGCTCTTTATGATGCTCAAGGGTAATCAAATTATCACAATATTTGGACACGACTTGATCATGAAACAAATAGCATTGGAGCTTTAAATGACCATGTTCATTGCAAAGTTCACAAGGAGCATGAAAAATATTGAATCTTTCAGCACATTCATCTAGCTCTTCTTGCAACAATTTGGTTTCTAAGTACTTATGCCTCTTGCAATATCTATCTTCCCTATTTGGTGTGTACTTTCAAACCTAGTCTACTCCACAAAAATTGACATGTTTATAGGAGGCATTTTCATCATAACTAGTGCAATCATCATTAGTATTATGGATATTCAAATAATTCGTACTAACAACATTGCAATCATGCTCATCATTCAAGTATGTAGTGCCAAACATTTTATAGATTTCTTCTTCTAGCACTTGAGCACAATTATCCTTTCCATCATACTCACGAAAGATATTAAAAAGGTGAAGCGTATGAGACAAACTTAATTCCATTTTTTAATTTTCTTTTATAAACTAAACTAGTGATAAAACAAGAAACTAAAAGACTCGATTGCAAGATCTAAAGATATACCTTCAAGCACTCACCTCCCCGGCAACGGCGCCAGAAAAGAGCTTGATGTCTACTACACAACCTTCTTCTTGTAGACGTTGTTGGGCCTCCAAGTGCAGAGGTTTGTAGGACAGTAGCAAATTTCCCTCAAGTGGATGACCTAAGGTTTATCAATCCATAGGAGGCGTAGGATGAAGATGGTCTCTCTCAAGCAACCCTGCAACCAAATAACAAAGAGTCTCTTGTGTCCCCAACACACCCAATACAATGGTAAATTGTATAGGTGCACTAGTTCGGCGAAGAGATGGTGAAACAAGTGGTATATGGATAGTAGATAAAGGTATTTGTAATCTGAAATAATAAAAACAGCAAGGTAACGAATGATAAAAGTGAGCATAAACGGTATTGCAATGTGTGGAAATAAGGCCTAGGGTTCATACTTTCACTAGTGTAAGTTCCCTCAACAATACTAACATAATTGGATCAATAACTATCCCTCAACATGCAACAAAGAGTCACTCCAAAGTCACTAATAGCGGAGAACGAACGAAGAGATTATGGTAGGGTACGAAACCACCTCAAAGTTATTCTTTCCAATCAATCCGTTGGGCTATTCCTATAAGTGTCACAAACAGCCCTAGAGTTCGTACTAGAATAACACCTTAAGACACAAATCAACCAAAACCCTAATGTCACCTAGATACTCCAATGTCACCTCAAGTATCCGTGGGTATGATTATACGATATGCATCACACAATCTCAGATTCATCTATTCAACCAACACAAAGGACCTCAAAGAGTGCCCCAAAGTTCCTACCGGAGAATCACGACGAAAACATGTGCCAACCCCTATACATAGGTTCATGGGCGGAACCCGCAAGTTGATCACCAAAACATACATCAAGTGAATCACGTGGTATCCCATTGTCACCGCAGATACGCACGGCAAGACATACATCAAGTGTTCTCAAATCTTAAAAGACTCAATCCGATAAGATTACGTCAAAGGGGAAACTCAATTCATTACAAGAGAGAAGAGGGGGAGGAGAAACATAAGATCCAACTATAATAGCAAAGCTCACGATACATAAAGATTGTATCACCTCAAGAACACGAGAGAGAGAGAGAGATCAAACACATAGCTACTGGTACATACGCTCAGCCCCGAGGGAGAACTACTCCCTCCTCGTCATGGAGAGCACCGGGATGATGAAGATGGCCACCGGAGAAGGATTGCCCTCTCCGGCAGGGTGCCAGAACGGGTCTAGATTGGTTTTTGGTGGCTACGGAGGCTTCTGGCGGCGGAACTCCCGATCTATGTTGCATTTTGGAAGTTTTAGGTCACGTGGGTATATATGGGTGCAGGGAGGACGTCAGAGGAGCCACGGGGGCCCCACGAGACAGGGGGGCGTGCCCTAGGGGGGGGGGGGCGCCCCCACCCTCGTGAGCACCTCGTGTCTCCCCTGACGTGGGGTCCAAGTCCATCATGTGTGTTTCCTTCCAAAAATAACTTCTCCAGTTGATTTCGTTCCGTTTCGACTCCGTCTGATATTCCTTTTCTTTGAAACACCGAAATAGGCATAAAACAGCAAATCTGGGCTGGGCCTCTGGTTAATAGGTTAGTCCCAAAAATAATATAAAAGTGGATACTGAAGCCCAATATTGCCCAAAACAGTAGATAATATAGCATGGAGCAATCAAAAATTATAGATACGTTGGAGACGTATCAGTCAAGTCTCGCGAGGCAAGGACATTGATTCAAGACTTGGAGGAGACCTTCGAGAGCCTGTGCCAAGTGAACTTAAGGCTCAACCCGGAGAAGTAAGTGTTTGGTGTCCCCTCCGGCAAGCTGCTGGGATTCCTTGTATCCCACAGGGGGATCAAGGCGAACCCGGAGAAGGTCAAGGCTATCGAGGACATGAGCTTGCCGCGGACCCTCAAAGAGATGCAGAAGCTAGCTGGGCGGGTGACCGCGTTAGGGCGTTTCATCTCCAAACTGGGAGAGCTCGCCTTACCATTCTTCAAGGTCATGAAGAGGAAGGGCCCGTTCGAGTGGAATCCGGAGGCCGACCGGGCCTTCCAAGACCTCAAGAAATACCTTAATAGCCCCCCAGTGATGGTGGCACTGCGGTCCCTCGAGCCTCTGGTACTCTACCTTGCTGCCACCCCGTACTCCGCCAACGCGGCATTGGTGGCGGTTCGGGAGGAGCGCCAAGTCAAGGGTGCACCCCGCCAGGCAAAGGCTGAAGTAGCGCGGGGTTAGGAAGGCGCAACAAAGGCATCAGCGGTGGAAGGTAAAGCTCAGTAGGGCGGCATCGCAGAAGCTCCTGAGGACACCAGGGTCTCAGGGACCCTTCCACCTCAGGATATGTCCTGATCTCCGCAGGACCCAAGCCTCGACAGCATGCCATCCCTCATCAAACACCCGGTGTACTTTGTCAGCACCGTACTGCGAGACGCGAGAGCACGCTACCCCATGCCCCAGAAGCTCCTGCTCGCACTCCTGGTGGCCTCATGCAAGCTGCGACACTACTTCCAGGGCCACCCCATCAAGGTCATCTTAGCCTACCCACTAGAAAGGATACTCAGGAGCCCTAACTCAGCCGGAAGGGTCGCGGAGTGGAACATCGAGTTGCAAGCATTCCAGCTGGAGTTCAACACCACCAGGGTCATCAAGGGGGCCGCACTCGCTGATTTTGTGGCAGAATGGACGGATGCCCCGACACTTGAAGAAAGAGAAGACCGGTCCACCTCCCCAGGGAGTGAGGCTCCGGACGGTTGGGTCATGCATTTCGATGGCGCCTTCGCACACCAGGGCGCGAGGGCTGGAGCAGTGCTAATCTCACCCACCCAGGACAAGCTCTACTACGCCGTGCAACTCTGCTTTCAGCACGGTGAGAAGGTCTCCAACAACATTGCGGAGTATGATGGCCTCATAGCTGGCCTGAAGGTTGCAGCGGCCCTAGGGGTGAAGCGCCTAACTATCAGAGGCGACTCACAACTCCTCGTCAACTTCTCCAACAAGGTGTACGAGCCGAAGGACGAGTGTCGGTGTCGAAACTGGCGGATCTCGGGTAGGGGGTCCCGAACTGTGCGTCTAAGGCGGATGGTAACAGGAGGCAGGGGACATGATGTTTTACCCAGGTTCGGGCCCTCTTGATGGAGGTAAAACCCTACGTCCTGCTTTATTATTCTTGATAATATGAGTAGTACAAGAGTTGATCTACCACGAGATCAGAGAGGCTAAACCCTAGAAGCTAGCCTATGGTATGATTGTATGTTGTCCTACGGACTAAAACCCTCCGGTTTATATAGACACTAGAGGGGGCTAGGGTTACACAGAGTCGGTTACAAGGAAGGAGATCTACATATCCGTATTGCCAAGCTTTCCTTCCACGCCAAGGAGAGTCCCATCCGGACACGGGACGAAGTCTTCAATCTTGTATTTTTACAGTCCAACAGTCCGGCCAAAGGATATAATCCGGCTGTCCGGATACCCCCTAATCCAGGACTCCCTCGGGCCCCTGAACCAGACTTCAATGACGATGAGTCCGGCGCACAGATTGTCTTTGGCATTCCAAGGCAGGTTCCTCCTCCGAATACTTCATAGAAGATTTTGAACACAAGGATCGTGTCCGGCTCTGCAAAATAAGTTCCACATATCACCGTAGAGGGAATAATATTTACACAAGTCTAATCTGATGACGTTCCCCGTAGTGTGACATCACACCACAACCAGGTCTTTATTCGAATCGTTTTTCATATCCTGTCTCAGCGTGTTTCGCAAGGCGTTTTCCTTGGCACGTCTTGTCGAAGCATAGATCGTGTCCCCTTATTACGGGATTCCCATTAATGCGGACGTGGGTAACCCAACTGCGCCATCAATTACGGCGCTTGGGGGATAAGCAAGTTTTACCAGGCTGGTGGGGGCGCATAGTTTTGTCCGCCCTTATAAAGGGATAAGGTCTCACCTTTTTCTACCCACGCCTTCTTCCTCCTTGCTCATCCATTCTCGCGCACTCAAGCTCCAGCGCCCAAGTCCACATCCTTCTCCTCAACTCTCTCCAAACATGTCCGGAGCAGGAGGCAAGTGGATGGCCTCCTCCGTCACGGAGGGACACATCAAAAAACTACATGGAGCCGGATACTTAGCCGCGAATATCGCGCACCGGCTGCCAGCCGCGGGGCAGATCGTCCCTACCCCGGAACCTAACTAAAGGGTGGTTTTCCTCCCCCACTTCGTCCGCGGATTGGGGTTTCCCCTCCATCCATTCGTCCGCGGCCTTATGTTCTATTATGGGTTGGACTTTCATGATCTGGCCCCGAATTTCATCCTCAACATCTCGGCGTTCATCGTCGTGTGCGAGGCCTTTATCCGCATCCGGACCCACTTCGGCCTATGGTTGAAGACCTTCAATATCAAGCCGAAGGTAGTTGGCGGCCAACAAGCAGAATGCGGCGAAGCCATGGTGGAAAAAATGCCCAAGTTACATGGCTTGAGGGCTCCTTCGTGGAGACCATAAAGGGGTGGCAATCGGGGTGGTTCTACATCACCGAGCCGCGCGACACCAACTGGGAGGCGGCCCCCGAGTTTCGATCTGGAATCCCCACGCAGCTCACTTTTTGGATGGAGAAGGGCCTGTCTTGGGGCTCATCGGTGGAGCTGGACGGACTCCAGAAGTGTGTCCGGAACATGACAAGCAAGAAACCCAAGCTTGTCAACATAGTCCAGGTCATGCTCTTCCGCCGGATCCTCCCGTGTCAACAATGGGCTTTCAACTTATGGGAGTTTGACCCGGCCCAGCACCAGACTCTGCGCGAGCTCTTCGACGCGACGCATAAGGACATCTGGAAGGTGCTGTTCAAAGGCGCTGAGGTCCCCCTTCTCTTACCGAGGACCGTGGGCTAAGCGCGAAGCGCCCTGCGAATCCGGTAAGCTCTGTACATCGGGTAGGGTATTTATTTCCCATAGCTTAACCATGTGCGGGGTCTGAGCTCCCATGTCTTTGACATGATTGGGAGGAGACATCGGAGCAGATTAACTGTCCGACCCCTCTGCCCGAAGACCCTGCAGACGCTCTCCTAACGGAGATGCAGACTCCGGCTCCTTATGAGGTGCTGGAGAAGACCAAGAAGAAGGCCCTGGGAACCCGAAAGAGTTCCCGGCGCCAGGTGGTATCCGACACATCGTCCGATAACTCCCAGACGCACTCTTCCCGTGAAAACAAGGAGAGGGAAGATGAAGATTCTCCCCCTCCAGCCGAGGGAGACAAGAAAAGGAAGGCCGCCCCAATCGGGGAGGCCGAAGGGTCCAAGAAGGGAAGGACTGTAACACCCTCGATGCGACTATAGCTCCCACGTGTCGAGGCACGACTTAGAGACATAATCGCATTGAAGGCATATGTCGCAAGTTAGGCAATCTTCACAACATCCCATGTAATATGAATAATAAAGGGAAGAACATAGTTGTCTTACACTCGCCACGTCACATCAAAGTACATAAATAACATTACATCATCCAAAACACTCATGGCCCGATTACGGCGCCAAAATAGAAGAAAAACCCAACATGCGACAACGGTCCCAATCACCCCCAACTGGGCACCACTACTGATCGTCAGGAAAAGACACGTAGTATCGTTGAGAGTCTTCGTCGAACTCCCACTTTAGCTCATACTCTCACCTGGAGCGGAATCACCTGGACCTGCATCTGGAGTTATAGTAATTTGTGAGCCACAGGGACTCAACAATCTCGCACCCTCGCGATCAAGACTATTTAAGCTTATAGGAAGGGTAAGGCAAAATATGTGTGGAGCTGCAGCAAGCGACTAGCATATATGGTGGCTAACTTATACGCAAAAGAGAGCGAGAAGAGGGGGCAAAGCGCGAGCGAGAATCTAGAGAGCAACCTGCACAAAACATTACTCCAACACTATGTCCACTTCCCGGACTCCGCTGAGAAGAGGCCATCACGGTAACACACTCAGTTGATTCATTTTAATTAATTAAGGTTCAAGTTATCTACAACCGGACATTAACAAATTCCCATCTGCCCATAACCGCGGGCACGGCTTTCGAAAGTTCAATCCCTGCAGGGGAGTCCCAACTTAGCCCATGACAAACTCTCACGGTCAACGAAGGAATAGACCTCCTCCCAAGACATTCCGATCAGACTCGGTATCTCGGTAATACAAGACAACTCCGACAATGGTAAAACAAGTCCAGCAACACCACCCGCTGTGCCGACAAATCCCGATAGGAGCTGCACATATCTCGTTCTCAGGGCACACCGGATAAGCTAAGCATACGGGAGCCAACGTAACCCAAGTTGCCGAGGGAAGGCCCCGCACGGTGCTCTAGGTTGGACCAACACTCAGAGGAGCACTGG
This sequence comes from Triticum aestivum, assembly GCF_018294505.1. Taxonomy (NCBI): domain Eukaryota; kingdom Viridiplantae; phylum Streptophyta; class Magnoliopsida; order Poales; family Poaceae; genus Triticum; species Triticum aestivum. Next base: position 414,614,010 of record NC_057800.1, read on the forward strand.
CCCCGGGGGGGGGGGGGTAAAATAAGATGACCCTTGAGTCTGCGAAACCCAAGGGAAAGGCTAGGTGGCAAATGGTAAAACCAAGATTGGGCACTGCTGGAGGATTTTTATTCAAGGCGGACAGTCAAGGGGTTCCCACTATAACCCAACCGCGTAAGGAACGCAAAAATCCGGGAACATAACACCGATATGACGGAAACTAGGGCGGCAAGAGTGGAACAAAACACTAGGCGAGAGGCCGAGCCTTCCACCCTTTACCAAGTATATAGATGCATTAAGATAACATAGCAATATATTGATATCCCAACAAGTAAATAAATGTCCCAACAAGGAACGGCTCCAATCTTCACCTGCAACTAGCAACGCTATAAGAGGGGCTGAGCAAAGCGGTAACATAGCCAATCAAAGGTTTGCTAGGACATGGTGGGTTAGAGGCTTGACATGGCAATTTGGGAGGCTGACAAGCAAAAGGTAGGCATCGTAGCATTGGCATAGCAAAAGAGCGAGCAAACTAGCATAGCAAAGATAGTAGTGATTTCGAGGGTATGATCATCTTGCCTGCACAGTTGTCAGAGTTGAGTGGATCCTCAAAAGAAAACTCAACAGGCTCCTCGTTAGCGAACTCGTCTCCCGGCTCTACCCAAACAAGACAAACAAGCAACAAGGATACAATCAACCACGTGCAAGGATCAAGCGATACGATGCAATGATGATATGCTATGCGGGATGCGATGCGGGATGCAAAATGCAAGATATGACAGAAAATGCATGAACCTGGCCTCAACTTGGAATTCCAATGGTGCCACTGGAAAGATGAGATGAAATCTCTTGAAAACGATGTAAAGAACGCCGGAATCGGAGTTACGGTTTGGAAATGGCAAGCGATTCAAAAATGACACCGGTCTGTGATTTACAACAAGTAGGCATCTAAACGCAATGAGATGAACATGCTACAGCCACCAAACATGACAACAAAATACATGGCAGGGACGCACACAAGATGCTTAACAAAAGTATAGCACTGAGCCACGGCCAATTCGTCCATTAAGAGGTTCAAACAAGCATGGCAAAAATGCAAATGCAAAACAGATTCCAGACTTAGTGAAATTAACACTTGTCTAGAATTTCAGATCACGAAGCCCTCTTCGGAGCAGCAAAACAACATGATACGTGACCTGATTAAGACAAGTAAGAAGATGGCATGGAGCTACTCAACAAGCTTAACAAAAGACCCAAAGTGACCTGGGGCCAAAAGGGTTCACAAAAAAATACTAACGGGCACACGAACATAGCTAAAACACAATCAGTTTTCGGACTTGGTGAAAACTGAGACATGCTGAAATATAACTCACGAAGGCACGTAAACGAGCTCGATGCACTCACCACGGTGCAAGTCATGGCAAGGCAAGCATACATCCATTAAGAAGGCATAAAATGCAAGCTAGACATGGCAAGAACAATGGCATAGCATGCACGGATCAACTACAATAACATCGGCAAAATCGCAAACAAGTTGACGATCTGCCCAGATTCACAACGAAGCAAAAGTAGAGCTCGATTGACTCAAGCTAGGGTGCTCCATAATTGCAAACAAAGACATGGATGGATATAGCATAACATGATTAACAAAACTCCTTTACTGATCATCCTCAAAAGAGGCATGGATCACTAGGAAACAAGCTGAACATATGGCATCATGAACTAAATAATCCCAGACTTAGTGAAAACTACTAAGTCCCTGAAAACTGATTTACCGGGTGCCTCACTTTGCAAGCTTGCACAAGTCACCACACACATCCTAAAAATGCATGGGTTGCACCTCTGGAAAGATAACAGAATGCTTAACAAAACATATGAAGGACTCACAGGCATATTATGCACACAATAATCATGGCAAATATGACAAAAGTCTAAGATGAACAAGCAGATCTGACAATTAACTCATGAAGCCCTCTTCTAACAGCATTTCGGGCATCAAGATGAACCCAAATGAAAATGATGCAATGGAATGAAATGATGTACTCTCAGAGTTGAACATTTTGATATGCTATATGCCCAAATCGGAGCTATGGATGCGGAGATACGGCCGGTCAAAATTTGCATAAAAACTTAGGGTTCGGAGGGAAAAAGTCAACCGAGATATTTTCAGATCCAGATCCAGCGCGGTTCCCGATGCACTCGCCGGAGTCTCGGCGGAGTTCCTTTTCACCGGGAAGGAGGACGACGCCGGAGGGGGAGAAGATGACCGGGGCGGCGAGGAGGTCGGTGGAGAGGGCGGCGGAGCCGGCCGGCCGGTGGTGGCGGGCGGCGGCTGCGGCGCGGGCGAGGCGGCGGCTACCGGCGCGGCGGAGCAGGACGTCGGTGGCGGCGAGCGGCGCCGGCGCGGGCGACGGAGGCCGGGCGGCGTCGGGCGCTGCGGGGACCCCTGGCGCGGGGCAGCGGCGATGGAACTGGGCCCGCGCGGGCCTGCCTCGGGCCCCACGTGCCGGCGCGGTGGGGAGGAGAGAGAGGAGGCGCCTGGGATGAGGTGGCGGTGCCCGGTTGGTTGGCGGCGGCGGCGGGGTGACGTGGCGCGACGCCGCTGGCCGGAGCGAGGTGGAGGGCGGACGTGTCCGTGGATGGAAGAAATGTCCGGGCGCGAGGTGGAAGAGGACTAGGGCTTGTATCGCGAATGTTTCGGAGGGGATCACATATATATAGGTAGAGGGAGCTAGGAGAGTCCAAATGAGGTGCGGTTTTTGGCCACGCGATCATGTCGAACGCTCTAGGACATGGAGCAGAGTTTGGTGGGTTTTGGGCCAAATTGGAGGGGTGTTGGGCTGCAACACACACGAGGCCTTTTCGGTCCCTCGGTTAACCGTTGGAGTATCAAACGAAGTCCAAATGATACGAAACTTGACAGGCGGTCTACCGGTAGTAAACCAAGGCCGCTTGGCAAGTCTCGGTCCAATCCGGAAATGTTTAATCCCCACACACGAAAGAAAGCTAGAAATGGCCACCGGAGGAGAACGGAGCGCCGGAATGCAAAACGGACAACGGGGAAAAAGCTCGAATGCATGAGACGAACACGTATGCAAATGCAATGCACATGATGACATGATATGAGATGCATGACAACGATAACCACACACGGAGACAAAGACCCGAACCTGAGGAAAATAAATATAACTTAACGCCGGAAACAACAAGAGTTGGAGTACAAATAGGGAAAGTTACATCCGGGGTGTTACAAGGACTCTCCTTCCGGACTGCTCCACCACCGCCGCCGACGGCGAAGACGAGTGGCTGCTCTGGCCAAGCCCTTGGCGAAGTCGTAAGTATTCAGATACCAGAGTAACTCATAGCATACTTTTGTTGCACTGCTTCTCCTAACGTCGAATATGATTATGCAGTCCGCCCCAAGCCCGTATCGACGTATCCTCGTCGGACGGTTCCTTGGACTCGTCGGACATGAGTTGTGATACACTTCCAACCGCCTCCTCTCCTTTCCCTATGGACAATGCCGAGGTATTGTCTCAAGGGGCACCGAGCCGGGGCGAGATAGTCCCGGAGGCGCCTCAAGGCGACCTTCCGGACTCCAGGAGCAAATGGTGCAAGGCTCCCAGGGGCTCCAAGTTCGGCCCTCAGCCGAACACCGCGCCGGAACCTCCAGTGGTTCCCGACTCGGGCAGGCGGCCCCCTTCCAAGAGGGGCAAGCCGTCCGTGCTAGTGACCTCTGTCCATCTAGAGGCACCGGACGACCTGCTGGGAGTGCTTCACGGCGCTTCCATCGACGAAGAGCACCGCACTATTATGAGTGCGGTGGTCAAGAAGGTTCAGTCCGCCAAGAGTGGACTGACTGAAGCCTGTGCCAGCCTTCTAACAGGCTTTGAGGTAAGTATTTAAAATATAGGAAAAATATTACCGCATAGACAGTAGCCCCTGATGCTCTGTTTGGTGTTCACAAAGAAAATCCGAATAGAGGATCAACTAATATCTGCAGGAGTCTAATATAAGTATGTCTGTATGCGTATGCAGGCTTCGCTGCTGACCTCTGCTGCACTGACTGCGTAGGTCGCCGCACTGAAGAAGAACCTCGAGCGGTCCGAGAAAGAGCTCGACCTTGCCAAGAGGCAGCTCGAGGAGAACAAAGGTAAGTAATACCTTGTCTATATAAAAAAGAAAATGTGGTTGCGAAATGATAGGATCATCATGAATGTGCCAAGGGCCACGACCGAAGTGGCAACCCTGAAGTAAGCGTTGTCCGAGGCCGAAAAAAGGCGGCCAAGGAGCGCACCGAGCGGGAGAAACAAGAGGCACGGGTGGGCGAGGTGCAGCAAGAGCTCCAGTCTCTCGTGAAGAAACACGAGACTTTGGAGCTTGACTCGAAGATGTGAGAGTCCGAGCTTGCTGCGGCCCTCGAGAGCACAAAGCATGCCAAGGCTAAAGCCCAAAAGGCCCTCGAGGAAATTGAGGCGATGAGGAAGATAGCGGCGGGTAAGGCATTCAATATGCAAAGCAAGCATGTGAAAGTAAATTACTTGTTACTTACCCGAGTCCAGAGCTCTCTAGGCGCATTCGCAGATTTGCCCCGCAGCATGTCGGATACCGCAAAATATTACCAGGCCGAGGAGGGAAGCTCGACGGAGAGGTTGTTCTGGTCTCAGTATACTGGGACTGAACACCCGATGCCTATGAGCGACCAGCTGAAGCAACTGGTCGAGATGCACAAGGCGGCCGGACAGGCCATGAGGGGCCTTATAGTCCGGATGTGGCCTGGTGACTCCCTTCCCAACAGCTACTTCGGCCTGGTGAGGCGGCTTGTGGACGCATGCCCCCGGCTGGAAGTCATCAAGCGGTCCGTCTGCATCGAAGGTGCCCGTCGGGCTTTTGCCTGTGCGAAGGTGCACTGGGCCAAGATGGACGCCGAGAAGCTGGTGAAGGAGGGGCCGCCGCAGGGCCAGGAGCATCACCACCCCGAAATGTATTATGAGAGTTTCCTGAAGGGTGCCTGTCTTGTGGCGGACGAGTGTGCGAAGGATGTAATTTTTGAATGAACTTGCTCGTGTGATCCTGTATTATGAAAACTTGTTCATATGCGCTATGCAACACTTGTTTGAATTTAAAATATTACCTTCTGTGCGGCTGTTTATTAAATCTGAGAGATGGCCAGTCGTCGGCTTCTGCCCCCATGCCCTGAGTGCTTGGGTTTTCGGGATAAATCTGAGCACTCTTTTTCCCATTGTTGGGTCCTTAGAGGGAGGTGCTCAGCACAACAATCAAGGCAATCAGACTATAATGCTTTATCACTCTCACTTAGCCATAGAAGTCTACAATTTTAAATTTTGGCAAAGCCCCTAGTATTCGGAAGGCCGAATTCGGGGCGCTATACACGCCTTAAGCCGGACAAAGCCGACCCCTCGCTCTAAGCGGCATAAGTCTTTAGGGACTCGAGACCTCTCGAACAGCGACCAGCTCTCGCCTTATCATGACAGTCAGTTTTAGCTTTCTCTACTGAGGTGCTTGCCCAGATGAACCGGGGCACAATCGCAGTAGTTCTCCCAGTGCTACATCAGCCGATATAGAGGAACGTAAGGTACCAAAACATGGGAGCCGGGCAAACCCAACTATTGACCCAAGACATGATTCGGAGCTGATGCATATAATGCTATAAGTTCGGGGTGCCGCACTGTTGAAAGTGTTCGGACTTCTCATGCCGTATTATGGGGTATGCTTAAGCCCCTGGCATATTGGCCGTACCAAAGTGTACGGGTGCTGAATGTTGTGAATGAACATATATATATATATATATAGAGAGAGAGAATGCGGTAATAGTCTAGTGCTATGCATTGTTTATTCAAAAAGGTGCGCCGAAGCAGAATGATACAAGTACTGCGATAAGAAAAAAGTAGGACTATTTGACATGTCCCCTCCAAGGGCAACCTGAGGAATGGTATTTAAAGCAAGTATTTCACTCGTTATCAGAGACCACCTGGGAGTTCCATGGTGCGACGTAGCTTTCTGCCTCCTTGGTTGTTGCATCGTGTGTCCGGCAATCGTACTGCCGGACGGGGTTTCCAAAGATTAAAGTTCTGAAAGAGAGAAAAATAACAAAGCGGGAAGCCCCTAGTACGGTTGAGCCGCGTCTTGGGGTGTGCCGTAGTCGTGCCCCCTCCCCACCTGTGCCCATGGTATTTTCAATGCGTAATTATGTATGCGTGGCACGGATTTCGCCGTTTGGCTGTGACTAGGGTGGGGGCCGCATTGCTATGCGAGCTTAGAACATGGCAGGCGGTCTTGTTGCTGATTACTCTGGGCGCGCTTGAAGGTGTCCGGGTCTTTAATCACCGAACTGGTGGATTGCCTTAAGAGGCTGCTTTGCGCTTCTCCTGCAAGGGCCGCAGTGTGCTCCTCCGTGCGGAGAGAGTGCTCTGTGTTTCCATTGACTGTGATGACCCCCCTGAGGTCCTGGCATCTTGAGCTTGAGATATGCATAGTGCGGTACCGCGTTGAATCTCGCAAATGCGGTTCGCCCGAGCAGTGCATGATAGCCGCTGCGGAACGAGACTATATCGAAGATTAACTCCTCGCTTCGGAAGTTATCCAGGGATCTGAAGACCACTTCCAGTGTGACTGAGCCTGTGCAATGGGCCTCTACACCTGGTATGACGCCTTTGAAGGTCGTTTTTGTGGGTTTGATCCTTGAGGGGTCTATACCCATTTTGTGCACCTTGTCCTGATAAAGCAGGTTCAGGCTGCTGCCGCCGTCCATAAGGACTCGAGTGAGGTGAAATCCGTCGATGATTGGGTCTAGGACCAGTGCGGCAAATCCGCCATGGCGGATACTAGTGGGATGGTCCCTGCAATCGAAGGTGATCGGACAGGAGGACCATGGGTTGAACTTTGAGGCGACTGGCTCCAACGCATATACATCCCTTAACGCACGCTTCCGCTCCCTCTTAGGGATGTGGGTGCGTATATCATGTTCACTATCCGCACTTGTGGGGGGAACCTCTTCTGCCCTTCGGTGTTCGGCTGTCGGGGCTCCTCCTCATCATCGCTATGTAGCCCGCTATCTTTGTTTTCGGCATTTAACTTGCCGGACTGCTTGAACACCCAACATTCCCTGTTGGTGTGGTTGGCTGGCTTGTCGGGGGTGCCATGTATTTGGCACGAGCGATCGAGTATACGGTCCAAACTGGACGGGCCCGGAGTGCTTCTTTTGAATGGCTTTTTCCGCTGACCGGGTTAGAGCCTTTGAATCCGGCATTGACTGCCGTATCCTCGGTATTGTCGCTATTGACGCGGCGCTTATGTTTGTTGTGACGAGACCTGCCATTGCTATCCTTGGTATCTGAAGTACCGTGGTTCTTTGATATGTTATTGCTGCGAGCCAGCCAGCTGTCTTCTCCTGCGCAAAAGCGGGTCATGAGTGTCGTGAGGGCTGCCATAGATTTCGGCTTTTCCTGGCCAAGGTGCCGGGCGAGCTACTCGTCGTGGATGTTGTGCTTAAAAGCTGCCAGGGCCTCTGCATCCGGACAGTTGACGATTTGATTTTTCTTTGTCAGGAACCGTCTCCAGAATTTCCTGGCCGATTCCTCTGGCTAATGAATTATGTGGCTCAAGTCATCAGCATCTGGTGGTCGCACATAAGTGCCCTGGAAGTTGTCGAGGAATGCGGCTTCCAGATCTTCCCAACAGCCAATGGATTCTGCTGGCAGGCTCTTGAGCCAATGCCGAGCTGGTCCTTTGAGCTTGAGTGGGAGGTATTTGATGGCGTGTAGATCGTCACCGCGGGCCATGTGGATGTGTAAGAAGAAGTCCTCGATCCATACTGCAGGATCTGTTGTGCCGTCGTATGATTCGATATTTACGGGTTTGAAACCCTCTGGGATTTGGTGATCCATTACTTCGTCCGTGAAGCATATGGGGTGTGTGGCGCCTCTGTAGTGGGCTATGTCGCGACGCGGCTCGGATGAGTATTGTCCGCTGTGTTCGGCCCGGCCAGATTTACTTTTACTGTATCCGGCGTGACGGTTATCGTCTCGCATAGTGGCGCGCCCTCATGATCCGTAGATCGATCTTGCGTGTTTTGCTTTGTCCTACAATACGTCTCGCAGGTCTAGCGTGTTTCCCCATGCCTTGTCATTTTTATTTGAGTGGCGTCGGGGTGCAGGCTGAGTTTTTGACTGAAATGCCTCTCTGTCGCGACCACGAGGTGGCCGATCAGCCGCGTCATATGCTGGAGATGTAGGTTTTAATGCTTCCTCCTCCAGTCGGGGTAGCAACCTGCGCTTTGGGAAACTCTTGGAGGGGCGTTTGAGTTCATATTCCTCGGCCGCAAGGACTTCAGTCCATCTGTCAGCTAGCAAATCTTGATCAGCTTGAAGCTACTGCTGCTTTTTCTTAAGGCTATTTGCCATGGCTATAAGCTGGCGCTTGAAGTGCTCTTGCTCGGTGGGATCCTCCGGCACGACAAATTCGTCATTGCCAAGGCTTGCCTCGTCTTCAGAGGGAGGCATGTAATTATCAACCTCCGCCTCTCCATCTGCCGCTCTCTCGGGAGGGCTGGCTTCTCCATCCTCCTGCTCTAAATCTTGCTGGAGGGGATTGTTATCGTCTTCGGCACTGTCCGGAGTGCTATTATCTCCTGCGCCGGTGTCACCGCTTTTGCTTTGTTGAGACTTAGAGCGGCGCCGCTGACGTCGGTGCTTGGGTTGCTGTCAGATTTCAGGTTTCGGTAGACCCTTGAGGTTCGAACACTGGGGTGCGCGTGGAGATTTCGCCTTCTACCTACCAGCACCCCTCCGCCTTGCTAAGATCTAAGCTATGGAAAAAACAACACAAGAGACACAGGGTTTATACTGGTTCGGGCCACCGTTGTGGTGTAATACCCTACTCCAGTGTGTGGTGTGGTGGATTGCCTCTGGGGCTGATGATGATGAACAACACAAGGAAGAACAGCCTCGCGAGGGTCTGTTCATGGCTGGGGGATGAACTGCTGGGAGGAGTTCAATCACCCTTCTCTCTCTCTCTCTCTTTGATCGATCTTCTCACTGATTCGATCTTCTCTTCTTCGTCCTCCACCTGCCACCCCCCTACCTTGTGGGTGGCTGGTCCTATTTATAGAGGCCCTGGTCCTCTTCCCAAATATCGAGCAGGAAGGGAGCCAACAATGGTGGGATAATTTGAAGGGGGACAGCTAGTACCAGCTATCCTAACAAAACTAGTCTTCGTCTGCACAAAGCTCTTGTGGTGACGCCGTCTTGGGCTCCACGATGACCTCCGTCTTGCAGTCCTCCTGGTCTTGGTCTTGTTGCACCAAAATGGCAACCTTTGCCTGATGCCTCGGTACTCCGCGGCTGCGCTCGCCCCCTTTGCACCAAAGGGGAAAGGAGGACACTGTGCGGGCTGGCGCCCGCCTGGCGCCCTTGGTCGTCATGGCTTGCGTCACGGGCACCTCGTGAGGTACCCCGCCTTGATCTCTCCGCCTCCTCGCGAGCCAGCCTGGTGAGCCCATGCCTGAGGAAGCTCCACGTCGTCCGCCCCGCGAGGCTTGGCCCCTCGCGAGGGTCTTGGGTCTGTGTTGATGAAGATGGGCCATGCTGGGGCCCCCTTTGAGCCACACCGCAGGCCACAGGCAGGCAAGTCTAGGGACCCCCGTTCCCAGAACGCCGACAGTAGCCCCCGGGCCCAAGGCGCGCCCGGACTTGGCCGTGCAGGGAGACGGAAGGGCAAGAGCGAAGCACCGCGGGCCCTAACAGCCTGCGGCCTTGGGCGCCGCATGGCGGTTTATTGGACGTGGGTGTGTCCACTTCCCCATGGCGCCTCGGCAACTGCACGGATTGGACAAGTCCCTGCATGCAAAGCGGGTCATGATTACCTGCAATCGTGGAGGTCGGCGGTTGGCCTTCGCCGGCCATAAGTACGGAACGGCGCGCGCCCTTCCAATCCATCCCTTCTTGCTTCTCCTTCTTCCCGGTCCTTGCTCCGTCTTGCTGCGATGGCTCCGATCCGCCGGTTCTCGATGGCAGAGAAGGGAAAGGCTCCCCGAGAGGAACCAGACCCGCTCCCGACGAAGAAACGGCTCGTCCTCCTCGGCCCGGACGAGGGGGCCCATCAGGTGGTGTCGAGGCCTTGGTGCGAGCGGGCACCGCCGGGGTTCCCGCTTCCCTTGTACGCCCACAGCGAGGGCCCTGAAGGAGCTGATGCTGATCGCCACGGGCGGCGCTGCCGTCGGCGCCGACGGGTCACGAAGGTGTGGGTCGTCCCCCCTGGGGTCCACACCGAGGGCTCCTCCCGAGAGTTCGTGTTCCACGCTGCCATGCCTCCTCAGTCTTGGATTCGCCTTCCTCCCTTCTTCGCCTCCATCATCCCGTAGGGAGAACTCCTGGAGCTTTGGCTGCAGCACACCGGCTGCAGCATCCTCGCGACCGAGGCAGAGGTCGCGGTCGCTACCCCAGGCGAGGTCTTCATGACTCGAGGCTGGAGTGAAATCGCCCGGCTTTGCAGGACAAGAGGCACCTTCGCAATCCACTTGGAGTACGACGCTGCTTCGGTGATATTCTTTAAGGTCTTCGACGCGAACGGGCGCCGGCTGGAGTGCTGCCCCAGGAGAGGTGGTCGGGACCCTGCTACGGTGAGGACTGGGCCCGCCGACCGCTCCCTTGGCGGCTCCTCAGACGGCGGAGGCGGAGGTTCCAGCGACTCCGGCGAGCACCTCGCGACTCCGGAGACGAGCGACGATAGCTACGAGCCCCCGAGCCGGCGCCGCTCCTGGAGCAGGGCGGGCTCGTCAGGCCGTCGCCGCCTCTGATCTGGATGGGGTTGGCGCCGGTGCTTGACGGCCCACTGTAGATGATGGCGTCTTTTGCAGGGGCGCGCGTAGTTAGCGTCCTTTTAGGATTTGTTCCCTGCAAGGAATCAAAGACGCGTCCCATGGGGGATTGTAAGGTGCCTGTGATCCTGTTTTGTTAATATAACCCTTGTCGTAGAATTGTGCGAGTTGCTCATTCCGTCTTAGCTCGGTTCTCCCTTTCGAACCTCATGAGGGCTTGGTGCTCTGCACCGACAGGTCCTAGTCCCAAGGCGGCTTCAGCCGTCGCTGGTATGCCAGGTCGCGATGCCATGGTCAAGGCCAGGAGGTGAGCGACCCGGGGTCCGGTAAGAGCCCTGAGTCGCGATGCTCGGGAGGTCCCCTTTGGCGCTCAAGCAGCCGTCGTCCGGTGAGAAAGGAGAGCGGCATCGCTAACACGGGATTGCATTAGGTGCGGGGATGGTGCCACGGTAGCTGGTGCTTCCGGGTGGTGACTTATCTCGAGAATCAAGGGTCGCTCTCTGGTGTGTCGCCGGGTCCGTGCATCGGCAGGCGTGAGGTTGCTCGGCGAGGTCCTCGCATGTCCCTCCCCTCTCGCCTTTGCTCCCCTTTCTGTTCTACGTCCTCGGGTACCGGCCCTCGAGCGAGTCTTAGCCGTCGCTGGTATGCCAGGTCGCAATGCCGTGGACAAGGCCAGAGGGTGAGGGCTGGAGAGCCAGTAGGAGCCCTGAGTCGTGATGCTCAGGCACCCCCCCCTTTAACGTGCAAGCGGTTCGCGCGGATGAGAGTGAAGGAAACACCGCAAGGGCCTCGCCTGATGCAGCTCCTTTAGGAGATCCTGTAGACCCATCATAGAAAGAACGAGGGGTTGCCATGACAATTGACAGTCAGCCGTTGGTTGCTTCCGAGGGGTAATGAGGCACTGAAGGCTTGACGAGGTGGCGCCATGCGGGGCTGCCGCGGCCAGAGCTCAGCCATTCAGGTTTGTCGGCGTTGCAGTGATGGACCCATGCGCAAGCGTCGTGCCGTTTGGGAGCAGTTCCGTCAGTTGGCGTCAGTTGAGCGGGCAACTAGGTCAAACACATTAGCCGCGAAGGAGTGGGTTCATTCAAATAGATGCTGGGAAGGTGGACATCGTTGGGTCAGGCCCGAGCGACTTGGGGATGATGCAGCCAAGGGGCGCCCCCAACAGGGTAAGCTAACAACATGAAATAAAAGGGATACATGCCACAGGGACAGACCCACGCGGCCTAGGAATAATGCAGCCCTGGGGGGGCGCTCCCAGCTGGAAATGAAACTTGAAAGATGTCACCTGACGATGTTGAGGACGAAGGAGTGTTGGTGTAGCTGACTCGGTGGGCTGCGGAAGCCGATCCTCATGAGCCCCCAGGCCCAGGGGCCTCGGGAGGCTCCGGAGGTGCTGGTGGCTCCTCGCGGACCATCTCCATCTCCGCCAGGGCTGCGGAATGCCTGGCCTCTTGAGCCTCCATGATGCCCCTCATGAGGCGCTGGTACGTGGCAGCCGCGTTCGGCAAGCCGTAAGGCATGCGAACGTAGCTGTGGGGTGGACCTCCACAGCGCCCCACTCGCGAGGGCCAGAGGCGCTCCAGAGAGGCGACTCGATTGAGCCCCGGTATGTCGATGCAGACGCGCAACCCACCATCCTCGCCTGGATGGGGAGCCACTACTGGTAGGCGGCGGCCGCCTTTCATGACTCTTGACTCATGTAGCGCCTGAATGGCCTTGCGGATGAACTCCTGAGGGTCTGGCTCTCCTTGCCTTACTCCTTCTTGAGGGAAACGTGCTTCGAAACACGCCTCCATGTGGTGCCCAAGCGCCTCCCTCGTGACCTTAGCCAGGTCGGTGGCCCTCCAAGGGAGAGCCCCCGAGCCCTGCCTGAGGAGGGCGCCGGGCGCGCTTTCCTATGCGATGGAAGGAGGTTCCCCCTGGGCAGGCGCGGGCCCAGAGGGGCCTGCCTCCTGAGGGGCCGGGCTGGACGATGTCTTCTTCTTCTTGGGGGCGGTCTCGGGAAGCCTCCTGCTTCCGCGATCCGGGTCTTCCAGTGACGCGACCTGAAAGGCTCGCTCTAGGGAACACACCACGTCCTTCTCTTCATAGGGCACCTGTTGACTCCGCCACTTCCTGGCATCTTGAGGATGTTGTAGCCATGGTGAGTTACGACCATGAACTTGGCCAGCGCTGGGTACCCAAGGATGGCGTTGTACGGCAGGCGAATGTGAGTGACGTCGAAGTCGATGAGCTCGGTGTGGTAGTTGTCGCGTGCCCCGAAGGTGACAGGGAGGCGGTCCTGCCCAATCGGGACCTTGGAGCCGTCGGTGATTCCGGAGAAAGGCTTGGTTGGCTGAAGCTGGCTGTAGGGCACTTGGAGATTGTTGAATGTTTCCACGGACAGGACGTTGAGCCCTGCCCTGCCGTCGATGAGGGTCTTGGTGACCACCACGTTGCTGATGATTGGGGAACAAAGCATCGGGAGGACTCCGGCTATAGCCGCACACTTGAGCTGATCTGCTGAGCTGAACGTGATGGCGCACACCGACCACCTGAGAGGGCGCGTGGCTTCGAGCTTGGGGAGGACTGCATTCACTTCGCGGGCGAACTGCTTGAAGATGCATTGAGAGGCTGGGGCTTGAGCCCCACCCAGGATGCAGGAGATCGCGCGTGGCTCCTGGAAGCCCCCAGCCCCCTCGTCCTGGTGGCGGTCCTCGTTTCTCCTTGGCTGCGGCCGCAGCGGAGGGAGGCCTGCGTTGCCTTGCGGGCGATCCTCACGAGGCTAATCCCTCCAGTCTCCCTCGCGAGGCGGGTCTTGCCAGCGATCTTCGCGACGTTGATCGTGCCACCCTTGGCGCGGGCCACGGTCTTCCCAGTGTCCTGCGTTCCTTCCTCCTCCTCGACCGTAGCCCCGGTCACCGCGGTCGGGGTGACGGCCGATCCTTCCTTCTCGCACGGCTCAGAGCTCTTGACATTCGTTGGTGTTGTGGGTGTGGAGGTCGTGGTACACACAGTAACGACTGCCCTTGGAAGGTTCGGGCTGATCTCTGCCCCGCTTGGTGTCTGGTTCTGTCGCGAGCATGGCAGCCCCCTTGCGCTTCACATCCTTGGCCTTGGGCTTCTTCTCTTCTGGGTCTGCGGCAGGCAGCTCGAGGAGGGAGAGACGCCCTTCCTCAGCCCTGGCGCACTTGGTTGCCAAGTTGAATAGCTCCAAGGAAGTGCACAGGTCTTCATGCATCGCCAACTCCTCCTTCATCTTGACATCACGCACGCCGTCGGAGAAGGCCGAGATGATGGCCTTCTCAGTCACCTTGGGAATCTTGAGGCGTGCGTTGTTGAAGCGCTGGATGTACTTCTGCAGGGTCTCCCCGGGTTGTTGCTTGACGCAGCGCATGTCAATCACGGCGGGTGGCTGGTCACGAGTACCTTGGAAGTTGGCGATGAAGCGGGTGCGCATCTCGTCCCAGGAGGAGATCGTGCCTGGAGGCAGGTTCAGGAGCCAGGTGCGGGCCCCGTCCTTGAGCGCCATGGGAAACCAGTTCGCCATGACCTTCTCGTCTCTGTTGGCAGCTTCAATGCCCAGCTCATAGAGCTGGAGGAACTCCGCAGGGTCGGCCGTGCTGTCGTAACATGGAGGCAGGTCTGGCTAGAACTTGCCGGGCCACGTGACGCTGCATAGCTCGGTGGTGAAGGCACGGCAGCCTGCTGTGGCCACGGGAGGCCTTGGGTGACGGGGAGCTTGGTCTTGCACGTCCCCACGCGTTGCAGCTGGGAGCAGCGCGGGGTCTTGACGTGCGGGAGCAGGAGCATGGTCGCGACGTGCTGGAGCAGGGAGCGCCCGGGCAGCTTCTTGCGGGCGAGGGACTTCTTGGCAGCTCTGCTCTTGCCGCGCTGGCACCTGATGGAGCGGGTTCCGCCCAGGGGCCACGCGCCTTGGAGACATGGCACCTTCTTGAGGAGGAGGCGGCCGGGGCGCCGCTGGAGCTTCGTCGCCCGCGCGAGGCGGGTGCGGTGCAGCGGAACGGACGGCGCAGGGGAGCCCCCTGCGGCGCGGACGAGCTCGGCGACACGGTCGAGCCATTCTTCGTAGACGTCGTCGACGGGACAGTAGCGCAGGAGCTCGTTTGCTGCGATGAGCGCAGCTCGAGCCTCCATGGGTGCGCGGAGCGCGTGGGACGAAGAACCAGCTGGGGTGAGCGAGGGAGTAGCGGTGCGACCGTCCTGCCACACGGACGGATGCTGAGACGATGCTTACTGCTCGTCCCCCGCCGGGCCGGTGGCGGCGTTGACAGTAGGTGATGGGGAACAGCGTGGACGCCCGCTGACAGGAGCCATCTAGGAGACGCGGGAAGCGAGAGCGGTCCGGCGCTCGGCACGGGCCCGACGAGCGTCAGACATGGGCGCGATGGTCGGAGGAGAACGGGGTGGTGGAAGACGAATTCTGGCGCACCCCTACCTGGCGCGCCAAATGTCAGATTTCGGGTTCTGGCAGACCCTTGAGGTTCGAACACTGGGGTGCGCATGGAGATTTCGCCTTCTACCTACCTGCACCCCTCCGCCTCGCTAAGATCTAAGCTATGGAAAGAACAACACAAGAGACACAGGGTTTATACTGGTTCGGGCCACCGTTGTGGTGTAATACCCTAGTCCAGTGTGTGGTGTGGTGGATTGCCTCTGGGGCTGATGATGATGAACAACACAAGGAAGAACAGCCTCGCGAGGGTCTGTTCTTGGCTGGGGGGATGAACTGCTGGGAGGAGTTCCATCACCCTTCTCTCTCTCTCTCTCTCTGATTTATCTTCTCTCTGATTCGATCTTCTCTTCTTCGTCCTCCACCTGCCACCCCCTACCCTGTGGGTGGCTGGTCCTATTTATAGAGGCCCTGGTCCTCTTCCCAAATATCGAGCGGGAAGGGAGCCAACAATGGCGGGCTAATTTGAAGGGGGACAGCTAGTACCAGCTATCCTGACAAAAGTAGTCTTCGTCTGCACAAAGCTCTAGTATTGACACCGTCTTGGGCTCCACGATGACCTCCGTCTTGCAGTCCTCTTGTTCTTGGTCTTGTTGCACCGAAATGGCAACCTTTGCCTGATGCCTCGGTACTCCGCAACTGCGCTTGCCCCCTTTGCACCAAAGGGGAAAGGAGGACACTGCGCGGGCTGGCACCCGCCTGGCGCCCTTGGTCGTCATGGCTTGCGTCACGGGCACCTCGTGAGGTACCCCGCCTTGATCTCTCCGCCTCCTCGTGAGCCAGCCTGGTGAGGCCGTGCCTGAGGAAGCTCCGCGTCGTCCGCCCCGCGAGGCTTGGTCCCTCGCGAGGGTCTTGGGTCTGTGTTGATGAAGATGGGCCATGCTGGGCCCTCCTTTGAGCCACGCCACAGGCCGCAGGCAGGCAAGTCTGGGGACCCCCGTTCCCAGAACGCCGACAGTTGCTTCTTGGAGGGGTCATCCTCCACTGTCCCATCACCAATGCCTTCTTTGGGTGTGTCCACCATGTATATATCATATGATGAGGTGGTTGTCCAGTGCCCTGTGGGTAGTGGTTCCTCTTTGTCTCCCACATCGTCGTCCATACCGTCGATGTCTTCGGAGTCAAAGTCGAGCATGTCGGTCAAATTGTCGACAGTGGCTACTAAGTGGGTGGTGGGTGGGCGGCGAATTTCTTCTTCATCCTCATCCCAATCCTGTCGAACATAGTTCGGACAGGAATCTCCTGACATGGAGAGAGACCTTAATGAGTTCAGCATGTCGCCGAAGGGCGAGTGCCGAAAGATATCCACGGAGGTGAACTCCATGATCGGCGCCTAGTCAGATTCGATAGGCACGGGCGCAGGCAGTTCAGAGTCCGTGGCCGGGGAAGAATCCGGTAATTTGGCGTCACGGCTCTCGTGAAGGGTAAGGTCGATACTCGGCTCGATCGCTGCTGAGAATGCGGCCTCCGTGGCGGGGGCTATCCCCCCGTCCGTGGATGGCGCAATCGGCTCCGAATTGAGGGTCGGGGCGGTTGCCGGTGCGATCTCCTGCACACTGTCCGATGGTAGAGCTAAATCATGCTCATCATGACCGTGCAGCATACTCGACAGGGGCTCGAATTCGTCGAAGATCAAGTCTCCGTGGATGTCGGCCGTGTAATTTAAGCTTCCAAACCTGACCTGGTGGCCAGGGGCGTAACTCTCGATCTGCTCCAGATGGCCAAGCGAGTTGGCCCGCAGTGCGAAGCCGCCGAATACAAAGATCTGTCCGGGGAGAAAAGTCTCACCCTGGACTGCATCGCTATCGATGATCGAAGGAGCCATCAAGCCTAATGATGACGACACATAGGAACTCTCAATGAAAGCACCAATGTCGGTGTCGAAACCGGCAGATCTCGGGTAGGGGGTCCCGAACTATGCGTCTAAGGCGGATGGTAACAGGAGGCAGGGGACACGATGTTTTACCCAGGTTCGGGCCCTCTTGATGGAGGTAAAACCCTACGTCCTGCTTGATTATTCTTGATAATATGAGTAGTACAAGAGTTGATCTACCATGAGATCAGAGAGGCTAAACCCTAGAAGCTAGCCTATGGTATGATTGTATGTTGTCCTACGGACTAAAACCCTCCGGTTTATATAGACACTGGAGGGGGCTAGGGTTACACAGAGTCGGTTACAAGGAAGGAGATATACATATCCATATTGCCAAGCTTGCCTTCCATGCCAAGGAGAGTCCCATCCAGACACGGGATAAAGTCTTCAATCTTGTATTTTTACAGTCCAACAGTCTGGCCAAAGGATATAATCCGGCTGTCCGGATACCCCCTAATCCAGGACTCCCTCAATGAGCATATGGAGGCCTACCTCGTGGAGGTGCGCAAGATGTAGAAGCAGTTCTCGAGCCTGGAGCTGCAGCACGTGCCCCGGGGCACCAACAAGGAAGCCGATGACATCGCCCGGAGATCATCCAAGCGGCAACCGCAGGAGCCAGGCGTCTTTGAGGAGCGGCTCTTCAAGCCATCAGCTGCGCCACCTCTTTCAAGCAAGACCCAGCCTCGGGAGGAGCTCCCCCAGCCTCCAGCCATGGGAGCGTCTGTGGACCGACCTCCGAAGCTTGGCTGCTCTTGGCGCTCGAACCTCGGGAGGAATGCTAGACCAAGGAATTCAAGGAGTACTTAACGCGCGGAACGTTGCCGGAAAAGGAAGAGGAGGCGGAGCGCGTGGCCTGGCAAGCCATGTCATACTGTATCCAAGATGGCGAGTTATATAGGAAACGACCGAACAATGTCACACTGCGCTGCATATCCAGCGACCAAGGAAGGGAATTGCTGATTGACATACACGGCGGGGACTGCGGACACCACTCGTCATCACGGACCCTCGTTGGCAAGGTGTTCCGCAGTGGACTCTACTGGCCTACAACACTCAATGATGCAGCCGAGCTGGTGAAGTCTTGCGAAGCTTGCCAATTCCACGCCAAGCAAATCAATCAACCAGCTCAGCGCCTTCAAACTATCCTGCTCACATGGCCGTTCATGGTCTGGGGGCTGCATATCCTAGGCCCGTTCCCTCGGGTGCCGGGGGGCTACCGTTACCTCTACGTCTCCATCGACAAGTTCACCAAGTGGGCGGAAGTGGAAGCCGTCCGTACCATCCCAGCCGGCTCTGCCGTCAAGTTCATCAAGGGCCTCATCAGCCACTTTGGGGTCCCCAACCGCATCATCACAGATAACGGTTCATAGTTTACTAGCAACCTCTTCAAAACCTACTTTGCTAACCTTGGAATGCAGATCTGCTACGCTTTGGTGGCCCACCCCAGGAGCAATGGCCAGGACGAACGTGCTAACGCGGAGGTCCTGAGGGGCCTCAAGACCAGGACCTTCAAGAAAAAGCTGGAGGCCTGCGACAGGGGCTGGCACGGTGAGCTCCAGTCCGTACTGTGGTCCATCCGGACCATCGCCACCAAGACAACGGGAGAGACTCCATTCTTCCTCGTCTACGGAGCCGAAGCGGTCCTCCCTCACGAGGTCAAGCATTGCTCCGCACGGGGCCTAGCGTTCGACGAAATGCAGCGGGACACCACGCGGGGGATGGACCTCGTGTTAGTATCGTGCGGAGCTGCGTTGCGGGCGGCGAGGTACCAGCAAGCACTACAGCGATACCGCTGCCGCAACATCCGCTCCAGGACACTCGAGATGGGAGACCTAGTCCTGAGGCGGGTCCTCTCCAAGGAAGGGCTGCATAAGCTTTCACCAATGTGGGAGGGCCCGTTCAAGGTCGTCCATATCTCCAGGCCTAGCGCCGTGCGCCTGGAGACACAAGACGGAGTACCAGTCCAAAACGCCTGGAACATCCAGCACCTTCGGAGGTTTTACCCATAAAGCAAGGCCCAGAGCCTGAGAAGCAAGGCCCAGAGCCTGTGAAGCAAGACCCAGAGCCTAAGAAGAAAAGCCCAGAGCCTGTGAAGAAGGCCCGGTGCTTGTGAAGAATCGCCGCCTGTGACACTCTCACGTAATAATGAATTGGGGCTGTACATGCCCCGGAGTCTGAGGGGTGCGGCCTCAGGCCCTGGGGCTCTCGCCCATGCCTAGTGGACAACACTTAGCTCCGCGCTGGTGAGAATACTTGAAGACTAGATTAGGTGCCGAACGCGGCTTTTCATATGCTTTCCGTATTTGGCTCCCTTTTTCCTTAATCAAAATTTGCTTTTGGCATTCCTTGCTGAGTTGACCCTCTTGCTTCTCTCTGCATTTTTTCCGGCTCGGGTTAGCTCATGTTCTCTCACTCGCATGCCTCACGAGGGGGCTGGGCAGGTGCCCTCGCGAGCATTTTATCCCTTCTCTGCCTTCTCGCGAGCCACCCTCGTTCGAGCCCAAAGGCTGGCGTGCCTCTCCTAGTCCGTGCCCCACGGGTATCGCGATACAAGGTGCCAGGCCAGGACCAGGGTGAACGACAAATCTTTTAAACGCACTCCCTAACGAGCTTTCGTAGTTCCCCAGCAGGTGCAGGCCACCAAGGCAAGATGGGCACAAGGAAATGAGCACCTCATGAGGAAGAGGGCATCCCAGATATACCAGGTTAAGTTATCTTTGCACGAAATAATGACACAACACGCACGGTGTCACAATCGAGGAACCATAGTTCAATACACGCCCCTGGGCCCAAACTGGTTACATTCTTGATGCAGGAAAGTGAGTAAAACAAAAGCAGTGTCATAGCAATCTATGGCGGCAGGCCCCTAGCGGCACCCCTGGAGGAGGCCGCTCGCACCAAGGCCTCGCTACCACCTGCATCGCCATTTCTTCACGGCGGTGGATCGACCTCTTCTTCGGCGGGAGTTGCTCCGGGACATCCCGGGGCTTTCCCCTTTTCTTCAGCGGAGAACCTTCTGATAGGCGCCATTGGTGGCACTGCGAGCAACAAAGTGAGGAAGAAGAAGCTTGGAGTGGAATGTGGAAGAAGAAGCAGCAAGAAAGGAAGAGATGGGCGACGGGGGCTCCACCGCCCTCCGCATTTATAGCAAAAGAAGGCCAACCGACACCTCCCACGACCGCAGGTAATGATGGTTTCCCTTGCATGTCGCAGGGACTCATGAATTTGTGCAGTCGCCGAGGCAGCATGGGAAAGCGGAGACGCCCACGACCAATCAACCGCCACGCGTCAACCAAGGCCGCAGGCTTTGGGGGCCCGTGGCGCTCCTTTCTTGGCCCTTGGCTTCAACACAAAGCCAAACCCGAGCGCACCTTGGGCCCGGGGGCTACTGTCGGCGTCCTGGGAACGGGGGTCCCTAGACTTGCCTGCCTACGGCCCATTGCGTGGCTGAGCCAGCAGGCCGTACGGCCCATCTTCAGCAACAAGGCACCCAAGACCCCCGTGAGGGGCCAAGCCTCGCGAGGCGGACAACACGAGACCTCCTCCGGGGCGGCCTAGTCAGGCAGGCTCACGAGGAGCGGAGATATCAAGGCGAGGCGAACCTCATGAGGCTCATGTGACGTGAGCCATGGCGATCGACACCAGGCGGGCGCCAGGCGGGCGCCAACGCACGCAGCGTCCTTGTTTCCTCTTTGATGCTTAAGAAACTAGCGCAGGCAAGGAGTACCGAGGCATCAAACAAAGGTTGCCATTTTGGTGCAACAAGACCAAGAGCAAAAGGACGGCAAGACGGAGGTCATCGTGGAGCCCAAGACGGCGTCATCACCAGAGCCTTTTGCAGGCGCAGACCACCTTTTGTCAGGATGGCTTGTACTAGCTGTCCCCCTTAAAATTAGGCCGCCGTTGTTGGCTCCCTTCCCGCTCAATATTTGGGAAGAGGACCAGGGCCTCTATAAGTAGGGCTAGACACCACAATAGACAGGGATGGAGAGGGAAGAGGACGAGAGGACGGCATCTTAGATCACTCTCTCACCCGCACAAGTTAGCCACGCACAAGAACACCTCAACCTTAGGAGGTTGTTCTTCCCCTTGTATTGTTCATCATCAGCCCAAGAGGCAATCCACCACCACCACCACACTGGAGTAGGGTGTTACACCACAACGGTAGCCCGAACTAGTATAAATCCTGTGTCTTTCTGTGTTACGAGTTTGTCGAGTTCGTCCACGAGATCTTAGCGAGCTAGGGCGTAGATCGATAGGAGGGAAAGACTTCACGCGCACTCCAGTGTTCGAACTTTAAGGGTTTGCCGAAACCCCACATCCGACAGTAGGGTATTACCTCCATCTAGAGGTCCCGAACCTGGGTAAACATTGTGTTCCCCGCCTCCTGTTACCATCCGCCTTAGACGCACCATTCGGGACCCCCTACCCGAGATCCGCCGGTTTTGACACCGACATTGGTGCTTTCATTGAGAGTTCCACTGTGTCATCACCATAAGGCTGGATGGCTCCTTCAATCATCAGCAACGATGCAATCCAGGGTGAGGTTTTTCTCCCCGGATAGATCTTCGTATCCGGCGGCTTCGCACTGTGGGCCAACTCGCTTGGCCATCTGGAGCAGATCGAGAGCTACGCCCCCTAGCCATCGGGTCAGGTTTGGAAGTTTGGACTATACTGCCGACATCCGAGGAGACTTGATCTCTGACGGATTCGAGCCCACGTCAGGTGCACTGCATAGTCACGACGGGCGTGCCTTAGCTCTACCGCCGGACAGTGTTCGGGAGATCACACCTATGGCGACTCCGGCCCTTGATCCGGAGTAGATTGCGCCGTCCGAGGACGGGTGGATGGACCCCACCCCGGAGGCCGCACACTCAGTGGTGATAGAGCCGAATACTGACTTCTCCTCCTACGAGACCTGTGTTGCCGGATCTTTGGATTCGTCCTCGGCCACGATCTCCGAACCGCCTGCGTCCGTACCTATCAAATCTGATTGGGCGCCGATCATGAAGTTTTCCTCCGCAGATATCTTCAGCACTCGCCCTTGGGAGATGTGCTAAATTCATTAAGGTCTCTCTCCTTGTTAGGAGGCCCTTCACCGAACTGTGTTCGACTCGAGTGGGAAGCGGATGACGAAGAAATTCGTTTCCCACCCACCACCCACTTAATAGCCACTGTCGACGACTTAACCGACATGCTTGATTTTGGCTCCGAAGACATCGACGGTATGGACGATGATGCGGGAGATGAACAGGAACCACCGCCCGCAGGGCGCTGGACTGCCACTTCATCACATGATATATACATGGTGGATACACCCAAAGAAAATGATGACGAGGAACGGGAGGAAGCAGCGAAGGACAATTCCCTCGAGAAGCAACCAAAGCGACGGCGTAAGCGCCGCTCCAAATCCCGCCCCGGCAAAAACAGCGATAACAGTGCAAGAAAGAGTAACACCTCGGTCGACCCCAAAGGAGCCAACGACCACATGAACCCAGCGGTGGAGCAGGGTGAACCAGTGGATGGCGAACATAGTATGGAGCTGCTATCCGGTCACGACGACCCCGAGGGTAAAACTCATCAAACAGTCTCCGGAGACATGAATAGTTCGGACGGTGAGGCACACATCATCCCTGAAAGACACTTGGAACAAGAGAACCTTCATAAAAGGCTCATTGAAACTGCGCGGAGCCTAAATAAGCAGAAGCAAAGGCTTAAGACCATGCAGAATACGCTCAACAGCAGATGGAATAAAGTGCTTGACATGGAAGAAAAGTACGGCGGTAATCGCCACACAAAAAGCTATCCAAAGCACAAGATGTTGCCTGAATTCGACGACGAGACCTTAGAGCCCACTCAGCCGGAAAATAAAACATCAGATCAACTGGACTGGCCACTCCGTGGCCGCAACAGGGCGGCTAACGATGACATACACAAGTCAACACACGACCTATGTGAGGACCTACACAAAAAAGCCGGTTTGACTAGGTCCATTTATGGACCTAGGAAGCGCGTTCTGGCACAGGATCATCGCCGCCCAAATGACTATACTGACAGGATAATAGTTCGAAATCAAAACCGAACACTACAACCGTCAGACAAACCCAAATACAGGGGTGCCGCGCACCCCCTATGCTTCACCGACGAGGTACTGGACCATGAATTCCCAGAAGGATTCAAACCCATGAACATACGGTCATACGACGGAACAACAGACCCTGGGGTCTGGATTGAGGACTTTATCCTTCACATCCACATGGCTCGTGGAGATGATCTCCACGCCATCAAATACTTGCCCTTAAAGTTGAAAGGACTAGCTAGGCACTGGCTGAAAAGCCTCCCCGGAAACTCAATTGGATGTTGGGAAGAGCTTGAGGACGCTTTCAGGGCTAATTTTCAAGGGACCTATGTCCGACCTCTGGATGCAGCCGATTTAAGTCAAATAATTCAGCAACCCCGAGAGTCAGCCCGAAAGCTTTGGAACAGATTCCTCACTAATAAGAATCAAATTCTCGATTGCCCAGACACCGAAGCCTTAGCGGCTTTCAAACATAGTGTCCGGGATGAATTGCTTGCCAGACACCTCAGCTAGGAAAAACCAAGGACAATGGCAGCCCTAACAAGCCTTATGACCCGCTTTTGCGCGGGCGAGGATAGTTGGCTGGCCCGCAGCGGCACCAGCGACCCAAGCACATCCGAAGTCAGGGATGGCAATGGAAAACCACGACGCAATAAAAGCAAGCGTCGAAGCAACAAAGACAACCCAGACAACACGGCGGTAAACGCCGGACTCAGGGGCTCTCGACCCGATCAACAGAAAAAGCAATTCAAAGGCAGCAAAGATGGACCGTCCAGCCTAAACAAGATTCTGGACAGATTATGTCAGATTCACGGCACCTCCGATAAACCTGCAAACCACACCAACAGATAATGTTGGGTCTTTAAGCAGGCCGGCAAGCTAAACGCCGAACACAAGGGGAGGGAGACACCAAGTGAAGACGAGGATGAGCCTCACCAACAAAACACTGGGGAAAAGAAAAAATTCCCACCAGAAGTCAAAACAGTGAACATGATTCACGTAACGAAGAGGAGGAGCACACACGCACTCCGAGACGTACACACCATAGAGCCCGTTACCCTCAAGTTCAACCCTTGGTCGGCCTGCCTAATCACTTTTGATCGCAGGGATCACCTGACTAGTATCCGGCATGGAGGATCAGCTGCCTTGGTACTAGACCCAATAATTGACGGATACCATCTCACCCGAGTCCTTATGGACGGCGGCAGTAGTCTTAATCTGATATATCAAGACACAGTCCGCAAAATGGGGATAGACCCAACAAGAATCATGTCACATCCCTGCTTTCCTGTTATGCATTAGGGTTGGTTGAACTTGTGCATCATGTTTAAATTTCTTTTAAACATGAAATGGGGGCTAATCAACCCCAACACCCCCTAAAAATGCTAATTTCCAACAATTGGAATTTCAATGAACCCAAAAATGCCCTTCATAAAAGCCCACCATTTTTGGTCTTGATTAAAACCTCTGCCAAAAATGGTCTTGCAATTTATGGAGCCATTGTGGATTTTCGAACAAGCCATAAGTATTTGAATTTGGGCATTTTAAATGCTATAAATATTTTAAAGTGCTCAAATAATCTTGGAAGCATTTTAGGCAGTTGACAATATTCTCAAATGTGCCTCTGAATATGTCCAGAGTTTTTGGAAATGAAATAGTATTTATTCTATTTCAATACACAGAGCAGGAAATAAATAAAAGAGAAAACAAAAAGGACCAGAGACTTACCTGGAAGCCCACCAGCCGGCCCACCTAGCTGGCCCGGCCCAGCAGCCGCTCCACGCAGCTGCTTCGCCTAGCCAGCGAGGCGAGCAGGTTCTCGACGGTGAGCACAGCAGCGCGCCATGCAGCACCCTGCCTCACTCCCTGGCCACCCTATCGACGTGGGACGAACCCCCTATCTCTCCCCGACCTCGCAGACACTCGCTCTCCCCTCTGGCTCCTCTCTCTCGCCCTCCCCGACGTCGCCCGAGATGTCACCGTCGCCGCCGCTCGCCACAGCCGCGTCCAACGACGTCCCCGCGCCCTCTCACCGTGTCCGGACAGTTTGCCGTCGTCGACTACATCGACCAGCCGAGCTGCACGACGCCGGAGCCCCTGCATCGTCCCCGCCATCGTCGTCTTCAACCTTCGGCCGCCGTCGATCATCGTCGTCGATCCGCCGCACCCGAGCTTCCCCGAGCACGTTGACCGCCTTCGCAGCTTCCCCGTGAGCTGCTGAACCTCCCCGTACCTTTCGTTTCGCCCCTAGAACGCCGTAGACGCCGCGCCTCTTGTGCCCGAACGCGCTGCCGCCTGACCACGTCGCCGGCGATGCTCCGGTGACCATTTGGTCACGGGCTTGTGCCCGTCACACTCCCTGCGCCGCGTAGATGTTGTAGGTGCTAGCGCCACGCCGCCTAGGCCACTGCAGCCACGCGCACGAGCTGACCCGAGCTTCGGCCTCTGCCAAGCTCGTCGCTGGCGATGCTCCGGCCACTTCCCGACCACGCCATCACCACGACTGGATGCGAGCGAGCACCAGCTGCCCGTAGCTGCTCTCCGCGCAGCAAATGGTGCCCTGTGGGCAAATCCCGCAGCACGCCGCCGCGTCTGGCCTCGCCGGTGGCTAAACGCCGGCAGGCGCTGACGGCTGACCGGCGTGGTTTGACCCTGCCGAGTCAGGTTGACTTCCCCCTCTCTCTCACTGACATGCGGGCCCCGCCCGACTAATTACTCTGTTAGTCCTAACTAACTAGGTTAGTTTAATTAGTATAGTCACTGACTAGTGGGCCCTGCCCAGTTAATTAGGCTAACTTAACGTAGTTAGTGCACAGAGTCACTGACCAGTGGGCCCCACCAGTCAGGTTGGACCTGGGCTGGCGCCTTTGACTCGCTGACGTCACAGTGACGTAGTGCTGACGCAATTACTCATTTTCTGGATTTATTCTTATATAGGAAATTCCATAAAATAGCCTAAACTTCTAAAAATCATAGAAAATCAACCATAGCTCCAAATCAAACAAATTTTATATGAAAAATGATCAGAAAAATTCAATCTATCCATCTGTAAAGGTTTCATGCATGACAAAACACTTTATGTGAAACAAGCTAATACACTTATTATGCATAAGAGCTTAAGCTTTCATTTGAATCAAGCTAATACACTTATTATGCATAAGAGCTTAAGCTTTCATTTGAATCTTTGATTCAAATGTCAAATGGACCCATTTAAACTTGTTTCACATTGCATTAGGCAGGACACATCATTTTGCCATGTCATAGCATGCATCATATTATTGCATATTGTCATGTGTTGATTATGTTCTGTGTGTCCTTCGTGGTAGGTTCTGCCTCCGAGGATATCTCCGAGTATCCAACTGAAGGGCAGTACCCTACTACCACTCCATCAGGTAAGCAGCCCCATTGATCATATCGATACAATCCCATGTTCTCGCCTCTGCTCTTGTTTACTGCATTAAGACAACAACGTTTCAAACTGCTGTGTGCTACGGTAGTTGAACCCTTATCCTTTGCATGACCTGTCATTGCCACAGTAACTAGATGAAACCCACTAGCATGTGTAGGAGTTGATTGAGCCATGTTTGTATTTCCTACCTGCTATGCTTAGTTTGTGTCAGGTCTGGTTCATCTGGGTGATGGGCTAGAGTGAAATGATTATGTCAGTAATGTGAGGGTTGTGTTGAACATGATTTGGTAAAGGTATCGATGAGAGGCCATGTAGGAGTACATGGTGGGTTGTTTCATTGAGGCCGTCCATAAGAACTGAGATCTGTATGTGTGATTTAAGATTCAGTTACTACCATACATTGGGCCCAAAACCAATGGACCCTCTCGGCTTCTTAATCACCCTAGTAGTCTGTCCAGGAGTTGCAATTAGTTTCTGGTGTTTGTAGGTTATGTGCTGGCGGCCGTGCGTAGCGCTGACCCTAGGGGTGGGCTATGTTGCGGTAGATACACTGTGGACGGGTATGCCGGGCGCCCGTTTGGCGTCTCTGGACCCTGTTCACATCGTTCGGGGCCGTATGTGGAAACCTCGGCTGGACTCCCTGCGGATGGAACCTGGATAGGCGATAAACCTGGACTAGGGACTTGAGTGTTTAGGTAGGCCGTGGCCGACACCCTCGTCGGGCTTCCGCTTGAAGGTTGCCGAGTACATGTCGTGTAAACGACGGTAAGTGGTGAGAGCATGTATGAAGAAGTACACCCCTGCAGGGTTAACATCATCTATTCAAATAGCCGCATCCACGGTAAAGGACTACTTGGTTGCCTATACAGTTCATAGACAAGTTAATGGTTACTACTAAAATACTCAAGATAAGTGTGAGTATCGAGGATGGCTCTCTCGTAGGATGACGAGGGAGAATCCCCGGTAGAGTATTGTGTTGGTGATTAGTGGGTTCGTGTGCGAAAACTATTTTACTAGTGGTGTCTCGTAGGATAGCTTAGCTAGGAGTCAAAGCTGGCTTGCTGCAATAACTCCACCACCTTCTTGAGAATGGCATGTATAGTAGGTTCTGTTGTAAGACTTGCTGAGTACCATTGTACTCATGTTTGCTTTAATTACTGTTTTCAGAAGACAACACCGCCCCCTCTGATGGGTTTTATGTAGACCTCGACGTCAATGAGTGACTTGCCACCGAGGTGGTGATCCTGGCCATGGAGGGGCCTATGTAGATAGACATGCTTCGAGAAGCCTTCTTTCTTTCTAGTGTCTGTACTCAGACTACTTGCTTCCGCATGTGCTTGTATGCTTGTATGACTTGAGTGTCGGGTCATGTGACCCCTACCTGTATGAACATGTTATGTATGGCTCTCTGGAGCCTTTAAATAAAGTACTTGACTTGTAGAGTTTTGTTGTGATGCCATGTTGTATTTGCACATATCGAGCATATTGTGTGTATGATTGAAATGCTTGGTATGTGTGGGATCCGACAATCTAGTTGTTTATCCTTGGCAGCCTCTCTTATGGGGAAATGTAGTCTAGTGCCCCTTGAGCCATAGTAGTCCGCTAGAGCCCGGTTCACCGGAGTCCTGCTAGCCCAGCACTACTGCTCAGGAC
Organism: Triticum aestivum; assembly: GCF_018294505.1. NCBI lineage: Eukaryota > Viridiplantae > Streptophyta > Magnoliopsida > Poales > Poaceae > Triticum > Triticum aestivum. The sequence continues at coordinate 414,642,299 of NC_057800.1, forward strand.
AGTTGACTGGTCGACATGTGTTTCACTTCGCTCCTATGTCTGTCCCCTCGGGGAAATGTCACGCGGTGACTTCCGAAGTCCTGCCTAGCCTTCTATAGCCCGGGTTCCCCGGAGTCCTGTTAGCCCAGTGCTACAGCCCGGATTCACTCGCTGATGACCGACATGCTCGATGTGAATCATGTATGCCTGTCTCCATAGGTCTGTGCCACTTTGGGATCACGACTAGCCATGTCGGCCCGGGTTCTCTGTCATATGGATGCTAGCGACACTATCATATACGTGAGACAAAAGGCGCAAATGGTCTCGGGCCATGGTAAGGCGACACCCGTGGGGATACCGTGCGTGAGGCCGCAATGTGATATGAGGTGTTACCGGCTAGATCGGTGTGACTTGGAATCAGGGTCCTGTCAGCGTTGGCATTAGAGCCGGACTACTTGTAGGTTCGTTGAGCCAAACTGGTCGATGTCGAGTCTAGAAATGCTTTAGTTATATGTAGGGGAATTGATTGTGGGAGGGAACGTAAGGCTCTTTTACTCCTTTACCTTATGCCCTCTGATCCGAGTCATTCTCTTCTCATTCAACGTGGGTTAAGGACTAGGCTCTCTTCTTCTATCAGGTTCACGTGTTACTAATCCGTAGTAGCTTATAGGATTGTTGCTACCAGCCATAGTACAGTTTCTACTACTTTTAGTATGTTGCTAGTTGAATCAGAACCTTGATATGATGTTGTTGAGTGGTATTGCAAACTGTTGTGGATGTCTCAAATCTTTTTCTCAGCATTTATAGCCGTTATGTTGTCCGATTTCCCCTAGAAAATTCTAATGCCTTTGCATTATTCTGTGCTTTAAGATGGCACCCTTAGAACTAGCCGAGCTTAAGAATCAACTCGATGAGTCCTTGAAAAAGGGTTTCATCCATCCTAGTTCCTCTCCTTGGGCTTTCCCCATCCTCTTCGTCAAGAAGGATGGAACGGACCGGATGGTTGTAGATTACCGACCTGTCAACTTGGTCACCATCAAGAACAAGTATCCGCTTCCCAGGATCATTGATCTGTATGATCAGCTCGCTGGATCCTCAGTCTTTTCCAAGATGGATTTGAGGTTGGGCTACCATCAAATCAAAATCAGAAACGGGGACATTCCCAAAACGGCCTTTGTTACTCGTTATGGCCAATACGAGTACACTGTCATGCTTCGGTTTAACCAATGCCCCAGCCACCTTCTCCCGGTTAATGAACTCGGTCTTCATGGAGTATTTGGATAAGTTCGTCATAGTATACCTCGATGATATACTCATCTACTCGAAGAATGAAGAGGAACATGCCGAACATCTAAGGCTGGTATTGACGAAACATCGAGAGCACCGCCTTTATGCCAAATTCTCCAAGTGTGAATTTTGGTTGCCAGAAGTGACCTATCTAGGCCATGTAATCTCTGGTAAGGGTATTGCTGTCAATCCTGAGCGAGTTCAAGCCGTCCTTGATTGGACTCCACCTGAGACGGTCAAGCAAGTTCGGAGCTTCCTTGGGTTAGCGAGCTATTGCCGCCGCTTCGTCGAGAATTTCTCCAAGGTTGCTAAACCTCTAACTGAACTTCTCAAGAAAGATAAAAAGTTCGAGTGGACCCCATAGTGCGAGTTCAGCTTTCAGGAACTGAAAAGACGCCTGACATCTGCTCCCGTACTGGTACCACCAGATTTCTCCAAGGACTTTATTATCTATTGCGACGCCTCGCGACAAGGACTAGGTTGCATACTCATGCAAGATCGTCAGGTAATTGCCTATGCTTCACGACAATTACACCCCCATGAGGAAAACTATCCCACACATGATCTAGAGCTTGCAGCTGTAGTCCATGCACTAAAAACCTGGCGACATTACCTTCTCGGTAATCGTTGCGAGATCTTCACCGATCACCAAAGTTTTAAGTATATCTTCACCCAACCGGATTTGAATCTCAGGCAAAGACGTTGGGTCGAGTTGATCTCAGATTACGACTTAGGAATAACTTACACCCCGGGTAAAGCCAATGTCATGGCTGATGTGCTAAGTCGTAAATCTTATTGTAACAACCTGATGTTACAACAAAGTCAACCACTTCTCCACGAGGAATTTCATCAGCTTAATCTTCACATTGTTCCTCAAGGATTCTTATCCACCCTGGTGGCGAAACCTACCCTTACGGATCAGATCATCAAGGCACAGAAGGTAGATTCGGGAATCTCCCGTATTAAGAGAAACATTAAGAAAGGAGTCGCAAATTGTTTCTCCGTTGATGATCAAGGTGTCGTATACTTTGGAAACCGCTTAGTGGTTCCCAAGGCACGAAACCTGAGGCGCCTGATCCTTAAGGAAGCTCATGAATCCCCTCTCACCATTCATCCCGGTAGTACTAAGATGTATCAAGACCTACGCTAGAGGTTTTGGTGGGCTAGGATGAAGAGAGAAATTGCTCAATACATTGCTAGTTGCGACGTCTTTCTTCGTGTTAAAGCAGAGCATCAACGGCCTGCTGGCACCCTTCAACCTTTGGCTATTCCTGAGTGGAAATGGGATAAAATCAGTATGGATTTCATTACCGGGTTTCCCAGGACCAATAGAGGGAATAATGCTATCTTCGTCGTGATCGACCGTCTTTCCAAAGTAGCCCACTTTCTACCTGTTCGTGGGAGTATCACCGCTAGCCAGCTAGCTGAATTATATATCTCCCGAATAGTGTCTCTTCATGGTGTCCCATTGGAAATTAACTCAGACCGTGGGAGTCTCTTCACCTCTTGATTTTGGGAAAGTTTCCAAAATGCTATGGGAACTCGTCTCTCTTTTAGCACCGCCTTCCACCCTCAATCAAGTGGTCAAGTAGAGCGAGTCAATCAAATTCTGGAAGATATGCTCCGAGCTTCTGTCATCTCATTTGGAATGGGTTGGGAGAAATGCCTTCCATTCGCGGAGTTCGCTTATAACAATAGTTATCAAGCTAGTTTGGGCAAAGCTCCTTTCAAAGTTCTTTATGGACAAAAATGTCGAACGCCTCTTAACTGGTCAGAAACCGGGGAAAGACAACTATTTGGCCCGGATATGATTCAGGAAGCAGAAGAGCAGGTTCGCGTTATTCGTGAGAAATTGAAAACAGCCCAATCTCGTCAAAAGAGCCAATATGATTGTAAACATAAGCTCATGACTTATGAAGTTGGCGAGAAGGCTTACCTTCGGGTTACTCCGTTAAAGGGAACCCATCGTTTCGGTATCAAAGGCAAATTGGCTCCTCGTTACATTGGACCCTTTCACATTCTTGCCAAACGAGGAGAAGTTGCCTACCAATTGGAACTACCTTCGCATCTTTCCAGAGTTCATGATGTCTTCCACATTTCTCAACTCACGCATTGCTTCGCGGATCCTAAATGTGGAGTGGACCATGAAACGCTTGATCTACAAGATAACCTCTCATATCAGGAATATCTCGTTCGTATCCTTGATCAAGCCGAGCGTACCACTCGACGCCATAACATCAAGTTTCTCAAGGTTCAATGGTCACACCATTCCGAAAAGTAAGCCGCTTGGGAAAGGGAGGATCGTCTTCGACTTGAGTACCCCTCCTTCTTCCCGACGAGTCCTGAATCTCGGGACGCGATTGTTTTGAGTGGGGGTGAGTTGTCACATCCTTGCTTTCCTGTTATGCATTAGGGTTGGTTGAACTTGTGCATCATGTTTAAATTTCTTTTAAACTTGAAATGGGGGCTAATCAACCCCAACACCCCCCTGAAAATGCTAATTTCAAACAATTGGAATTTCAATGAACCCAAAATGCCCTTCATAAAAGCCCACCATTTTTGGTCTTGATTAAAACCTCTGCCAAAAATGGTATTGCAATTGATGGAGCCATTCTGGATTTTTGAACAAGCCATAAGTATTTGAATTTGGGCATTTTAAATGCTATAAATATTTTAAAGTGCTCAAATAATCTTGGAAGCATTTTTAGGCAGTTGAAAATATTCTCAAATGTGCCTCTGAATATTTCCAGAGATTTTGGAAATGAAATAGTATTTATTCTATTTCAATACACGGAGCAGGAAATAAATAAAAGAGCAAACAAAAAGGACCAGAGACTTACCTGGAAGCCCACCAGCCGGCCCACCTAGCTGGCCTGGCCCAGCACCCGCTCCACGCAGCTGCTTCGCTGTAACACCCTCGATGCGACTATAGATCCCACATGTCGAGGCACGACTTAGAGACATAATCGCATTGAAGGCATATGTCGCAAGTTAGGCAATCTTCACAACATCCCATGTAATATAGATAATAAAGGGGAGATAACATAGTTGGCTTACACTCACCACGTCAATCAAAGTACATAAATAACATTACATCATCCAAACACTCATGGCCCGACTACGGCGCCAAAATAAAAGATAACCCAACATGCGACATGGTCCCGATCACCCCAACTGGGCACCACTACTGATCATTAGGGAAAGACACGTAGTATCGTTGAGAGTCCTCGTCGAACTCCCACTTGAGCTCAAGCGCGCCATCTGGAGCGGAATCATCAGGCCCTGCATCTGGTTTGGAAGTAATCTGTGAGCCACAGGGACTCAGCAATCTCGCACCCTCGCGATCAAGACTATTTAAGCTTAAAGGTAAGGCAAGGAAAAATATGTGGAGCTGCAGCAAGCGACTAGCATATATGGTGGCTATCCTGTTCGCAGAAGAGAGCGGGAAGAGGAGGCAAAGCGCGAACGAGTAACTAGAGGGCAATCCTGCGGCAAACATTACTCCAACACCGTGTCCACTTCCCGGACTCCGCCGAGAAAAGGCCATCACGGTAACTCACACAGTTGATTCATTTTAATTAAGTTAAGGTTCAAGTTGTCTACAATCGGACATTAACAAATTCCCATCTGCCCATAACCGTGGGCATGGCTTTCGAAAGTTCAAATACCTGCAGGGGAGTCCCAACTTAGCCCATGACAAGCTCTCATGGTCAACGAAGGAATAGACCTCCTCCCGAGACGTTCGGATCAGACTCGGTACCTCGGTTCTTCAAGACACTTCGACAGGTTAAAACAAGACCAACAACACCGCCCGAATGTGCTGACAAATCTCGATAGGAGCTGCACATATCTCGTTCTCAGGGCACACTCAGATGAGACTAGCTACGGGTAAAACCAACCCTCAAGTTGCCCCGAGGTGGCCCCGCAGGCAGCTCAGTCGGACCAACACTCAGAGGAGCACTGGCCCGGGGGGGGCTAAAATAAGATGATCCTCGGGCTCCGGAAACCCAAGGGAAAAATAGGCTAGGTGGCAAATGGTAAAACCAAGGTTGGGCATTGCTGGAAAAGCTTTAATCAAGGGGTTCCTATTATAACCCAACCACGTAAGGAACGCAAAAATCCGGGAACATAACACCGATATGACGAAAACTAGGGCGGCAAGAGTGGAACAAAACACTAGGCGAGAGGCCGAGCCTTCCACCCTTTACCAAGTGTATAGATGCATTAAGATAACAAGATAATATAATGATATCCCAACAAGTAAAATAATGTTCCAACAAGGAACGGTCTCCAATCTTCACCTGCAACTAGCAACGCTATAAGAGGGGCTGAGCAAAGCGGTAACATAGCCAATCAATGGTTTCCTAGGACATGGTGGGTTAGAGGTTTGACATGGCAATTTGGGAGGCTTAAAAGCAAGTGGTAGGCATTGTAGCATTGGCATAGCAAAAGAGCGAGCATCTAGCAAACCAAAGATAGTAGTGATTTCGAGGGTATGATCATCTTGCCTGCAAAGTTGTCAGTTGGCTGGATCCTCGAAAGCAAACTCAACGGGCTCCTTGTTAGAGAAGTCGTCTCCGAGATCTACCCAAACAAGACAAACAAGCAAACGGAACACAGTCAACCACGTGCAAAGCTCAATCAATATGATGCAAAGATGGTATGATGTGTGGGATGCGATGCGGGATGCATATGCAAGATGTGACAAGGAATGCATGAACCTTGCCTCAACATGGAAATACAAGTGTGCCACTGGAAAGATGATATGAAATCACTTGAAAACGATATAAAGAACGATGGAATCGGAGTTACGGTTTGGAAATGGCAAGCAATTCAAATATGGCCACGTTCTGCAATTTACAGCAAGTAGCCATCTAAATGCAATGAGATGAACATGCTACAACATTCAAACATGGCATCAAAATACATGGCAGGGATGCATTCATCTCACTTAACAAAAGTATAGCACTGAGCTACGGCCAATTCATCCATTAATAGGTTCAAACAAGCATGGCAAAAATGCATATGACAAACAGATTTCAGACTTAGTGAAATTAACACTTGTCTGGAATTTCAGATCAGGTAGCACACTTCGGAGCAACAAAACTATATGCTATAGGACCTGAACATGGAAAAGTAAAGCATGGAATAGAGCTACTCAAAGAGCTTAACAAAAGTCCCTTAGTGACCTTGAGCCAAAAGGGATCAGAAAATACAATTGCAAGCATGTGAACATGGCAAAAACATAATCAGTTCACAGACTTGGTAAAAACTGGAGCATGCTGAAACAGATATCAAGTAGGCATGTTTACGAGCTTGATGCACTCACTACAGAGCAGGTCATGACAAGCTAAGCATACACCCATCAAGAATACACAAAATGCAAGCTAGACATGGCAAGAACAATATCATAGCATGCACGGATCAACTACAACATCCTCGGCAAAATTGCTAACAAGTAGACAATCTGCCCAGATTCACGAAGTAGCAAAAGTAGAGCTCGATTGACTCAATCTAGGTTGCTCCATAATTGCAACCAAAGACATGGATGGATAGAGCACTACAAGATTAACAAAACATCCTTACTGATCATCCTCAAAAGAGGCACGGATCACTAGGAAACAACATGAACATATGGCCATATGAGATAAACAGATCAAAGACTTAGTGGAAATGCTAAGTCCCTGAAATAAGCATTACCAAGTGCCTCACTTTGCAAGCTTGTGCTAGTCACCACACACATCACAAAAATACATGGGTTGCACCTCTGGAAAGATGGCAAAACCCTTAACAGAACATATGTAGGGCTCATGGGCATATCATGCACACAATAATCATCGCAAAAATGACAAATATCTAAATGGAGCAGCAGATCTGACAATTATCTCAAGTAGCACTCTTCTAACAGCATTTCGGGTGTCAAGATGAACCCAAATGAAAATGATGCAATGGAATGAAATGATGTACTCTCTGAGGCTAACATTTTGATATGCTATATGCCCAAAACGGAGCTACAGATGACGAGTTACGATGCGATGAACATGGGCACATGAATCTGTGATCTCAGGTCTTAGCCATTTCCAGAAAAAAACACATGAGCACAAGATACTAAACGATGCACATGGCACTGGATAGAGTCAAAGCTCACCATGGGTTTCAGCCCAGGACGGGGGAAAAAGGCAATGCGGTCAGGTAAGCGGAGATGGGCCGCGGGGCCCATGCGGTGGTTGTCCTCCTCCCGATCCAGAGGGGGTCGAGGGAAGGCAGGGGGCAACGGCGCATCTCCGGCGAGGTGGGGCGGTGCTCCAGCGGTGGCCTCCGGCGGATGGCGGGAACGGGCCGCGGCGGCGTGGATCCGGCAGATCCCGTCCGCGGCAAGGGACTGGGCTCGAGGCTGCAGGACCCCACGGGGTGGTTGACCTGCGAGAAAGAGAGGGCATGAGAGAGAGAGGGGGGGAAGGAAGACGCCAGGCGGATGAGATCTCGCCTGAGAGGTCACCAGCGACGGTGCAACGGGCCCCAGCAAGGACGGCAGGGTGCTGCAGGGTCGAGGGGCTCCTCCCCTCGAGCGGAACCCTGGAACGGGCGCGGTGGCGGGGATGCGGGCCTGCGCGGGACCGCGACGGGCTCCGCGGGCCGCGGCGGCTGGAGGAGAGAGAGGAAGCCAGGTGGCGCTGCGGGATTGGTCGGCGGCGGCGGCGGGGCTGACGTGGCAAGCGCTGATTGGTTGGAGCGACGTGTCCAGCGCGGCGAACATTGTCCGGCGCGGTCAGGAGTTCGTCTGGCGGCACGAGGAGGACGAAGTTAGGGTTTGATCTGCGCGGAATTTCGGAGTGGAACACATATATATAGGTAGAGGGAGCTAGGAGAGTCCAAATGAGGTGCGGTTTTCAGCCACGCGATCGTGATCGAACGACCGCGATGATGGAGGAGGTTTAAGTGGGTTTTGGGCCACTTTGGAAGGGTGTTGGGCTGCAAAACACACGAGGCCTTTTCGGTCCCTCGGTTAACCGTTGGAGTATCAAACAGAGTCCAAATGGCACGAAACTTGACAGGTGGTCTACCGGTAGTAAACCAAGGCCGCATGGCAAGTCTCGGTGCAATCCGGAAATGTTTAATACCCACACACGAAAAGAGGTAGAAAGGGACACCGGGTGACATAGGAGCGCCGGATTGCAAAACGGACAACGGGAAAAAAAATGCTCAGATGCATGAGACGAACATGTATGCAAATGAAATGCACATGATGACATGATATGCAATGCATGACACGCAAGCAATGACAACGCAACAACAGCGAATAACTGGAGGACACCTGGCATATCGGTCTCGGGGCGTTACAACACTCCACCACTATGAAAGGATCTCGTCCCGAGATCTAGAATGGCACCGGAGGGAAAACGGAAGAGATAGAGGAGAGGTAAAGCTAAGTTGCTTCTTTGACAAATGAGTGAAACCAAAGAACCTCGAGAGGTTGAGCAAATTTGAAAGAAAGAATACAACGAAGATGAACAAAGTTGAGAGCACTCCGGTAGGGAAGTGGAATAAGGAATTACAAATTCGGACAGCACTTCGGATGAAACGGAAGTCAAAAACTTGATAAACTGAAAAGAACTTGAACAAAAAGGGCACAACACTTCGGTTAAAACGGTAAGCACGAAAAGAACATTATCTTTGATGAAACAAGATGATGGTTTGAAGAGAGCAACATCACAAATCCTCTGGAACGAAAGAATAGAATATAGATAATTGGAAAAGAATGGAGAAGAAAATGCCATCTTAAGACACAAAAGAGCTTGAGAAGGCACCCTTAGGAAACGGGTCGAGCGGAGTTGTTGGAAAAACCAACAACGAAAGGATAAGCTTGATATGGTCTTGTGGAGTACATCTCAAATTAAGAGATGAAAACCTGCCACTCACGGGAAAAAGAATTTGATTGGTAAGAACAAGGAGACGAGAAACTTATTTCATCTGGAGGATAAATGAAGAACTTGGATCATTTATAAGCACCATAAATAGCAACAATCCTTAGGGAAGGCTTTGGTGAAATATAACCCAAGATAATTCCAATGACGAGATTGATGGATTTAAAATATCTCATTCTTGACAACATGTGAATCATGAAAAATGAACTCAAATTATCAAAAATGACATAATACCACCTCCAATGATACGGAAGAAAGAATTGCACTCCGGATTACAATATGAAGAAAGCTTGAGCTTCTTAGAAAATAATCTCGATGAAAAAGTTGGAGAAGGAATTAAATCCTTGATGAACCATCATGTAGAACCTCCATGAAGAACTCCGGTAACAAAAGAATGATCAAACGGAAGGAAAGAGAAGTTGAAAACACGAGGTGAAACCTTGTAATGATTAGATGGATCTCCGTGATAATTAGAGCTTGGTACTACGAGAAAGAAAAGATGAACAAAAGAAGAATCAAGAATTATGTATGATGAACCACTCCGGAATAAGGAATTGAATCACTTGGATGAAGCAAGAATAAGAATTATGTTATGCTTGTCCTTCACCAATTAAATTGATGATATACAATGGATTTAGCACACCACTTATTCCCGTTGCAAAGGTTGAAGAGAGATATAGCATAAACTTGAGAAAGGTCTTCCACGAACCACCGATAGGATTAAAACAACGAATAAATTGTTATGATAATGAAAGAAGAGGAATCTGGAAGAACCACCGTAAGAATTGAAAATGAACAAAGTAAAAAGGATGAATCACCGGGTAAGAATTGTGAAATGAACGAAGGTACTTGAAGGAATTTAGATACAAGAGAACGAATAGATCACGAGCTGATTAGAGGATATTTGAGCGATGCACCGGTAATATTTAGAGAATGATAGCTGAAAGTTAAGAAAGAATAAGTCTGAGATGATGGGCTCCGGATGATCAAACTGAAAAATACTCCTGAATTGCTCCGGATAGGTGAAAAGAATTGTCACAATCGAATTTTTTTTGATAGGATGGCATAAATCTAGCACCATGAATCTTGAAGAGAATGGAGCAAGATTTAATAGAAAATCTTCTTCGATCTTCAAAATCCAAGAATGACGACGGAAAAACACCACCAAATTGTTGAGATACTCCGGGATGAAAAATGGAAAAGTTGAGCCAACGATGAAAACAATTTGACCAATCTTGGAGGAATACATATGACTGATGATACTCATTCTTACGTCAAACTTGGAAAAGAATTTGAGAAGCTCTGGAAAAATAAGAAGAGTCAGGTAAGATCCTGGGAAAAGACCTGTGGGTTAGGGCCCACTCAAAAGAAACACTGTTGAAAAGATTACTTGAAAAGGAGAAAGCACCGGTTGAATTAGATGACTTGAATGAGATAACATCCTCGAAAGAGCTTGAATGAATGTAGAGTGGAAAACACGAATCTTCGAGATATCTTCAGCACTCCGGAACAATTGAATGGCAAGCGGGGAAGATTCAGAGGTGCACTGACATAAGTAAGCATTTAAACAAGGAAAAAATATGATCAACAAAGCTTGACTTGAAACCACCAGAGAAGAAAAGGAATGAGGAATGACGAACTTGAAGCTCCGTTAGAATCTTCATGAGAATCCCCAGATAAGAACATTTAGACAGAAAATGATGGAGAGACTTCACAAGAATAAAAGGATACTTGATAAAAACATCGGATTCCTTGAAGAAAAAGGGTGGGAGGGCGGGAAAAACAAAGGCAACTTGAGGGCGGATGAAGACAACACCATTGAGAAGAAACTAGTAATAGATCTTGCTGATATTGGAATGATCGGATCCACTTGAAGAGAGACACACCGGTTAAAAAGGATTGACATGACAATCTCGATTATCATGAAGTATTAGTATCCACATAGGAATATGAGAACACCGCTTGGAAAAGGTATGGAATCAACATTTGACTTCGAAGCAACTCGAATACCACAACTCAAAACAAAACAAGGATTGGCTTGCATAATAAGCCGGAACAAATATATGATAGAGATTTCGTCCGAAATTTTCGTGGTGGGGCCTACACGGGCAGGATCGTGCAACACCATCATGTACAAGGCAGTGCACATGACATACAAAGCGTCCCCGCGTCGGCATAGCCAAGGACTCTTTAAGACACAACGAGACCACTGTAAAACCAAGCATGAATAGGCGAACCACTAGACGTCGAACCCCAATTTCATATCATATATCCGTCGAAAAGATATCCTAAGAGCTACTTGAATTCCCACCTATGAAACTCCCGAACCTTTCCGGTTATGCAATCAGGTGTTGGGGATACAGGGGAAGCATAATATCTCACCCAAATCTAGCAAATCCTACATCCAGCTGTATCCATCCTTCAACACATAACCGAGAAAAACTTCAGAAACCATCTACCTCAACCTTCGAAACGCATCCGTTATACAAGTTATGGCGATACTCCCGAACTCCCGCCCCAGTACTGGGTGGCATCGAGGTTATCTCACCAACGAATTGCATAAAAGAGATTTTCGATGTTGGCGTACTAAACTCAGGTATTCCAGAACTGCAACGATAAAATTATGACGACAACACCTCGGAGCTCAACTTCCCGGGACACTTCCACAAAACCCCTGACAGGAGGCACCAAGACAATGTTCTCGTCACAAAACCATCAGAACAATTCCAAGATACCCGCGTGATCCTAAATTTTTTTAGTGAAATTTGAGAAGAGAAGAGTCAAAACTCTACGTCAGGATGCCTTACCAGAGCGATGAGGAGACCGGGAAGTAAAAAGAATTCCTAAATTCTCCGATATATAATTCCTAAATGACTCAAAACATTTTTCTAGACACAACTCGGCTGCTAAAATGATCAAGCAATGGGGCTCCTAAGGTCGGGGAAGGCTCTGATTACCAACTTGTAACACCCTTGATGCGACTATAGCTCCCACGTGTCGACGCACGACTTAGAGACATAATCGCATTGAAGGCATATGTCGCAAGTTAGGCAATCTTCACAACATCCCATGTAATATAGATAATAAAGGGGAGATAACACAGTTGGCTTACACTCGTCACATCAATCAAAGTACATAAATAACATTACATCATCCAAACACTCATGGCCCGACTACGGCGCCAAAATAAAAGACAACCCAACATGCGACACGGTCCCGATCACCCCAACTGGGCACCACTACTGATCATCAGGGAAAGACACGTAGTATCGTTGAGAGTCCTCGTCGAACTCCCACTTGAGATCAAGCACGCCATCTGGAGCGGAATCATCAGGCCCTGCATCTGGTTTGGAAGTAATCTGTGAGCCACAGGGACTCAGCAATCTCGCACCCTCGCGATCAAGACTATTTAAGCTTAAAGGTAAGGCAAGGTAAAATATGTGGAGCTGCAGCAAGCGACTAGCATATATGGTGGCTATCCTATTCGCAAAAGAGAGCGGGAAGAGGAGGCAAAGCGCGAACGAGTAACTAGAGGGCAATCCTGCGGCAAACATTACCCCAACACCGTGTCCACTTCCCGGACTCCACCGAGAAAAGGCCATCACGGTAACTCACACAGTTGATTCATTTTAATTAAGTTAAGGTTCAAGTTGTCTACAACCGGACATTAACAAATTCCCATCTGCCCATAACCGCGGGCATGGCTTTTGAAAGTTCAAATCCCTGCAGGGGAGTCCAAACTTAGCCCATGACAAGCTCTCACGATCAACGAAGGAATAGACCTCCTCCCGAGACGTTCCGATCAGACTCGGTACCTCGGTTCTTCAAGACACTTCAACAGGTTAAAACAAGACCAGCAACACCGCCCGAATGTGCCGACAAATCCCGATAGGAGCTGCACATATCTCGTTCTTAGGGCACACTCATATGAGACTAGCTACGGGTAAAACCAACCCTCAAGTTGCCCCGAGGTGGCCCCACAGGCAGCTCAGTCGGACCAACACTCAGAGGAGCACTGGCCCGGGGGGGCTAAAATAAGATGACCCTCGGGCTCTGGAAACCCAAGGGAAAAGAGGCTAGGTGGCAAATGGTAAAACCAAGGTTGGGCATTGCTGGAAAAGCTTTAATCAAGGCGAACTATCAAGGGGTTCCCATTATAACCCAACCGCGTAAGGAACGCAAAAATCCGGGAACATAACACCGATATGACGGAAACTAGGGCGGCAAGAGTGGAACAAAACACTAGGCGAGAGGCCGAGCCTTCCACCATTTACCAAGTGTATAGATGCATTAAGATAACAAGATAATATAATGATATCCCAACAAGTAAAATAATGTTCCAACAAGGAACGGTCTCCAATCTTCACCTGCAACTAGCAACATTATAAGAGGGGATGAGCAAAGCGGTAACATAGCCAATCAATGGTTTGCTAGGACATGGTGGGTTAGAGGTTTGACATGGAAATTTGGGAGGCTTGAAAGCAAGTGGTAGGCATCGTAGCATTGGCATAGCAAAAGAGCGAGCATCTAGCAAAGCAAAGATAGTAGTGATTTCGAGGGTATGATCATCTTGCCTGCAAAGTTGTCAGAGTTGACTGGATCCTCGAAAGCAAACTCAACGGGCTCCTCGTTACCGAACTCGTCTCCCGGATCTACCCAAACAAGACAAACAAGCAAAAGGAACACAATCAACCACGTGCAAAGCTCAATCAATATGATGCAAAGATGGTATGCTATGCGGGATGCGATGCGGGATGCATATGCAAGATGTGACAAGGAATGCATGAACCTGACCTCAACTTGGAAATCCAAGTGTGCCACTAGAAAGATGAGATGAAATCGCTTGAAAACAATATAAAGAACGCCGGAATCGGAGTTACGGTTTGCAAATGGCAAGCAATTCAAATATGGCCACGTTCTGCAATTTACAGCAAGTAGCCATCTAAATGCAATGAGATGAACATGCTACAGCATTCAAACATGGCATCAAAATACATGGCAGGGATGCATTCATCTTGCTTAACAAAAGTCTAGCACTGAGCTACGGCCAATTCATCCATTAACAGGTTCAAACAAGCAAGGCAAAAATGCATATGACAAACAGATTTCAGACTTAGTGAAAGTAAAGCATGGCATAGAGGTACTCAAAGAGATTAACAAACGTCCCTTAGTGACCTTGAGCCAAAAGGGATCAGAAAATACAATTGCAAGCATGTGAACATGGCAAAAACATAACCCCTTAACAAAACATATGTAGGGCTCATGGGCATATCATGCACACAATAATCATGGCAAAAATGACAAATATCTAAATGGAGGAGCAGATTTGACAATTATCTCAAGTAGCACTCTTCTAACAGCATTTCGGGCATCAAAATGAACTCAAATGAAAATGATGCAATGGAATGAAATGATGTACTCTCTGAGACGAATATTTTGATATGCTATATGCCCAAACTGGAGCTACGGATGAGGAGTTACGATGCGATGAACATGGGCACATGAATCTGAAATCTCAGGACTTTGCCGTTTCCAGAAAAAAACACATGAGCAAAAGATACTAAACGATGCACGTGGCACTGGATAGAGTCAAATCTCACCATGGGCTTCAGCCCAGGACGGGAAAAAAAGGCAAGGCGGGCCGAGGTAAGCGGAGCTGGGCCGTGGGGCCCATGCAGTGGTCGTCCTCCTCCCGATCCAGAGGGGCTCGAGGGAAGGCAGGGGGCAACGGCGCATCTCCGGCGAGGTGGGGCGGTGCTCCAGCGGTGGCCTCCGGCGGACGGCGGGAACGGGCCACGGCGGCGCGGATCCGGTGGATCCCGTAAGCGGCAAGGGACTGGGCTCGAGGCTGCAGGACCCCACGGGGTGGTTGACCTGCGAGAAAGAGAGGGCATGAGAGAGAGAGAGGGGGGGAAGGAAGAGGCCAGGCGGATGAGATCTCGCCTGAGAGGTCACCGGCGACAGTGCAACGGGCCCCGGCGAGGATGGTAGGGTGCTGCAGGGTCGAGGGGCTCCTCCCCTCGAGCGGAACCCTGGAACGGGCGCGGTGGCGGGGATCCGGGCCTGCACGGGCCCGCGACGGGCTCCGCGGGCCGCGGCGGCTGGAGGAGAGAGAGGAAGCCAGGTGGCGCTGCGGGATTGGTCGGCAGCGGCGGCGGGGCTGATGTGGCAAGCGCTGATTGGTTGGAGCGACGTGTCCGGCGCGGCAGATATTGTTCGGTGCGGTGAGTAGTTCGTCCGGCGGCGTGAGGAGGATGAAGTTAGGGTTTGATCTGCGCGGAATTTCAGAGTGGAACACATATATATAGGTAGAGGGAGCTAGGAGAGTCCAAATGAGGTGCGGTTTTTGGCCACGCGATCGTGATTGAACGGCCGTGATGATGGAGGAGGTTTAAGTGGGTTTTGGTCGACTTTGGAAGGGTGTTGGGCTGCAACACACATGAGGCCTTTTTGGTCCCTCGGTTAACCGTTGGAGTATCAAACGAAGTCCAAATGACACGAAACTTGACAGGCGGTCTACCGGTAGTAAATCAAGGCCGCATGGCAAGTCTCGGTCCAATCCAGAAAAGAGGTAGAAAGGGACACCTGGTGACATAGGAGCGCCAGATTGCAAAACGGACAACGGGAAAAAAATGCTCAGATGCATGAGACGAACATGTATGCAAATGAAATGCACATGATGACATGATATGCAATGCATGACACGCAAGAAATGACAACGCAACAACAACGAATAACTGGAGGATACCTGGCATATCGGTCTCGGGGTGTTACATTCGCCTAGCCAGCGAGGCGAGCAGGTGCTTGACGGCGAGCACAGCAGTGCGCCACGCAGCACCCTGCCTCCCTTCCTCACTCCCTCGCCACCCTATCGACGTGGGATGAACCCCCTCTCTCTCCCCGACCTCGCAGACACTCGCTCTCCCCTCTGGATCCTCTCTCTCGCCCTCCCCGACGTCGCCCGAGACATCACCGTCGCCGACGCTCGCCTCAGCCGCGACCAACACCGTCCCCGCACCCTCTCACCGTGTCCAGACGGTTCGCCGTCATCAACTACGTCAACCAGCCGAGCTGCACAACGCCGGAGGCCCTACATCGTCCCCGCCACCGTCGTCTTCAACATTCGGCCGCCGTCGATCGTCATCGTCGATCTGCCGCACCCGAGCTTCCCCGAGCATGCTGACCACCTCCGCAGCTTCCCCGTGAGCTGCTGAACCTCCCCGTACCTTTCGTTTCGCCCCTAGAACGCCATAGACGCCGCGCCTCTTGTGCCCGAACGTGCCGCCGCCTGACCACGTCGCGGGCGATGCTCCGATGACCATTTGGTCACGGGCTTGTGCCCGTCACACTCCCCGCGCCGCGTAGATGATGTAGGTGCTAGCGCCACGCCGCCTAGGCCACTGCAGCCACGCACACGAGCTGACCCGAGCTTCGGCCTCCGCCAAGCTCGTCGCCGGCGATGCTCCGGCCACTTCCCGACCACGCCATCACCACGGCTGGATGTGGGCGAGCACCAGCTGCCAGTAGCTGCTCTTCGCACAGCAAATGGTGCCCTGTGGGCAAATCCCGCAGCACGCCGCCGCGTTTGGCCTCGCCGGCGGCTAAATGCCGGCATGCGCTGACCGCTGACCGGCGAGGTTTGACCCCGCCGAGTCAGGTTGACTTCCCCCTCTCTCTCACTGACATGTGGGCCCCGCCCGACTAATTACTCTGTTAGTGCTAACTAATTAGGTTAGTTTAAATAGTATAGTCACTAACTAGTGGGCCCTGCCCAGTTAATTAGGCTAACTAAACGTAGTTAGTGCACAGAGTCACTGACCAGTTGGCCCCACCAGTCAGGTTTGACCTGGGCTGGCGCCTTTGACTCGCTGACGTCACAGTGACGCAGTGCTGATGCAATTATTCATTTTCTGGATTTATTCTTATGTAGGAAATTCCAGAAAATAGCCTAAACTTCTAAAAATCATAGAAAATCAACCATAGCTCCAAATCAAACAATTTATATATGAAAAATGATCAGAAAAATTCAATCTATCTATATGTAATGGTTTCATGCATGACAAAACACTTTAACCTTGTTGTTTAGGTGAAACAAGCTAATACACTTATTATGCATAAGAGCTTAAGCTTTCATTTGAATCTTTGATTCAAATGGACCCATTTCAACTTGTTTCACATTGCATTAGGCAGGACACATCATTTTTCCATGTCATAGCATGCATCATATTGTTGCATATTGTCATGTGTTGATTATGTTCTGTGTGTCCTTCGTGGTAGGTTCTGCCTCCAAGGATATCTCTGAGTATCCAACTGAAAGGCAGTACCCTACTACCAATCCATCAGGCAAGCAGCCCCATTGATCATATCGATACAATCCCATGTTCTCGCCTCTGCTCTCGTTTACTGCATTAAGACAATAACGTTTCAAATTGCTATTTGCTATGGTAGTTGAACCTTTATCCTCTGCATGACCTGTCATTGCCACAGTAACTAGATGAAACCCACTAGCATGTTTAGGAGTTGATTGAGCCATGTTTGTGTTTCCTACCTTGCTATGCCTACTATGCTTAGAGTTGTGTCAGGTTTGGTTCATCTGGGTGATGGGCTAGAGTGAAATGATTATGTCGGTAATGTGAGGGTTGTGTTGAACATGATTTGGTAAAGGTATCAATGAGAGGCCATGTAGGAGTACGTGGTGGGTTGTTTCATTGAGGCCGTCCATAAGAACTGAGATCCCTATGTGTGATTTAAGATTAAGTTACTACCATACATCGGGCCCGAAACCAATGGACCCTCTCGGCTTCTTAATCACCCTAGTACTCTGTCCAAGAGTTGCAATTAGTTTCTGGTGTTTGTAGGTTATGTGTTGGCAGCCGTGCGTAGCGCTGACCCTAGGGGTGGGCTATGTTGCGGTAGATACACCGTGGCCGGGTATGCCGGGCCCCCGTTTGGCGTCTCGGGACCCTGTTCACATCGTTCGGGGCCATATGTGGAAACCTCGGCCGGACTCCCTACGGATGGAACCTGGATAGGCGATAAACATGGACTAGGGACTTGAGTGTTTAGGTAGGCCATGGCTGACACCCTCGTTGGGCTTCCGCTTGAAGGTTCCTGAGTACATGTCGTGTAAACGGCGGTAAGTGGTGAGAGCGTGTATGAAGAAGTACACCCCTGCAGGGTTAACATCATCTATTCGAATAGCCGCGTCCGCGGTAAAGGACTACTTGGTTGTCTATACAGTTCATAGACAAGTTAACGGTTACTACTAAAATACTCAAGATAAGTGTGAGTATCGAGGATGGATCTCTCGTAGGATGACGAGGGAGGATCCCCGGTAGAGTATTGTGTTGGTGATTAGTGGACTCGTGTGCGAAAACTATGTTACTAGTGGTGTCTCGTAGGATAGCTTAGCCAAGAGTCAAAGCTGGCTTGCTGCAATAACTCCACCATCTTCTTGAGAATGGCATGTATAGTAGGTTCTGTTGTAAGACTTGCTCAGTACCTTTGTACTCATGTTTGCTTTAATTACTGTTTTCAGACGACAACACCGCCCCCTCCGATGGGTTTTATGTAGACCTCGACGTCGATGAGTGACTTGCCACCCAGGTGGTGATCCTGGCCATGGAGGGCCCTATGTAGATAGACAGGCTTCGAGAAGCCTTCTTTCTTTCTAGTGTCTGTACTCAGACTATTTGCTTCCGCATGTGCTTGTATGCTTGTATAACTTGAGTGTCGGGTCATGTGACCCCTACCTGTATGAACATGTTATGTATGGCTCTCTGGAGCCTTTAAATAAAGTACTTGAGTTTTAGAGTTTTTTTATGATGCCATGTTGTATTTGCACATATTGAGCATATTGTGTGTATGATTGAAATGCTTGGTATGTGTGGGATCCGACAATCTAGTTGTTTATCCTTAGCAGCCTCTCTTATGGGGAAATGTAGTCTAGTGCCCCTTGAGCCATAGTAGTCTGCTACAGCCCGGTTCACCGGAGTCCTGCTAACCCAGCACTACTGCTCAGGACACTTGACTGGTCGACATGTGTTTGACTTCGCTCCTATGTCTGTCCCCTCGGGGAAATGTCACGCGGTGACTTCCAAAGTCCTGCCTAGCCTGCTACAGCCCGGGTTCCCTGGAGTCCTGTTAGCCCAGTGCTACATCCCGGATTCACTCGCTGATGACCGACATACTCGATGTGAATCATGTATGCCTGTCTCCATAGGTCTATGCCGCTTTGGGTTCACGACTAGCCATGTCGGCTCGGGTTCTCTGTCATATGGATGCTAACGACACTATCATATACGTGAGCCAAAAGGCGCAAACGGTCCCAGCCATGGTAAGGCGACACCCATGGGGATACCGTGCGTGAGGCCGCAATGTGATATGAGGTGTTACCGGCTAGATCGATGTGACTTGGAATCGGGGTCCTGACAAATCAGCCAAAGCAATACTACCTTTAAAGGAGTAATACTTGGCCCAGAAGCCCGATGCACGGGCTCTATAGTACTAGAGGTTGTATTCGGTTCTCCCGACAACTTCTGAAGCGAAGAATTAACCTTCGACATCGCTCCATTCTGAAGCGGCTATCAAGCACTACTCGAAAGAACAACTTTCACTCGTTTTAATGCAATACCGCACCACGCTTATCTTAAGCTTAAGATGCCCGGTCCATGTGGCATCATCATAGTTAGCGGAAACACAAAGCGTTCCTTACATGCGGAGGAAAGTATGGCGGCTTTCGTAGCCGAACACTGAACGACCCCTCCAACCAGAATAAATGATCGGTCTTCAAGACCGCGGACACGGCTAGACGAGTCCAGCGCACCCCTCGCTGTAACAGTTCAGATAAACCTGAGATTGGGTCAATGGATATACCCCCATAGGTGGCGCTAGGGGCTTCCCTTATGTAAAAAGGACTATAGTTTGGTTTGACCTTACTTAGATTGAATTTCAATAGTCTATTAAAAATAACCATTTTTCCGCATGTAGACTTTCACCTGGGTTTTTTCTTTCTTGCAAATGACAATCGTGTTACACCCTTCCAGGACACGGCAAAACAGAGACACAGGCGCAGACGTGCAGCAGGGCCCCGCTCAAAGGTTTCTTTCTAGATTAAGACCCTGTGTAAACCTTTCTCACTATCCCTTGTTGCTTCACGCCGTCTAGATACTTAGCACAACCGAGAGGGATGCTGACGTTATTGGCATTTTCGCCATGTTAGATTGATGCACGTACCTGGAAATTCAGGATTCATTATCAAGGGCTTTGCTCAGCCCGATATATGTTGTAAAGTCCGAATACCTTAGGGAGTGTTCGCCGTCACGAGTTTGGCCTTATATGCATCAGCTCCGAATCATGTCTTTGGTTAAATGTTGGGTTTGCCCAGCTCCCGTGTTTTGCTACCTTACGTTCCGCTCTATCGGCTAAGGTGGCACTGGGAGAACTACTGTGATTGTGCCCTGGTTCATCTGGATGAGCACCTGAGTAGAGAAAGCCAAAAACTGACTGTCATGATAAAGCGCGAGACTAGTCAACCACTCAAGGACTCAGCGGAATCTTCGTGATTCCTCCGCATTAACGAAGGACTGGTTTCTCGGTCATGTATGTATGTGCATCGTATTCGGATAAGCACGGAAATACCAGGGGCTATATAGTAGCCCCACTGTCAAACTCCTATGGCTAAGTGAAAGTGTTAAAGCAATATAGTCTGATTGCCTTATTCGCCGCGCTATCACCTCCTTCATGGACCAAGACGTTGGATCAAGTGTGAATACGTGCTTTTCTGAACACCCCCGCATCATGTGCGTGGGGGCTGAAGCCGACGACTGCAAACTTTCAGGTTATATACTTACATAAACGGCCGCACAGGAGGCATCATAATACCTTCAGGCAATAAAAACAACATGTATAATTCAAATAATACTATTTTTACAATGGAGATACATGTCACTCGAACATGATACTCTTCGAGCACTGAGCCTCTATTAAACGAGCGCCTTCTAGGACTTCTTCTAAATAGTGCTCGGCCGAGACCTGGCCTACGGCCGGACCCTGGGTTGCAATAGCAGTGGCATCCATCTCTGCCCAGTATGTCTTAACACGGGCAAGAGCCATCCGCGCACCCTCTATGCACGCCGACGTTTTTACGGCATCGATATGCTGCACAACACCAAGGAATCGTTGCACTAAACCAAAATAACTATTCGGCTTTGGTCCTTCCGGGCAAAGATGATCCACGACAGACCTCATGGCAAGCCCGGACAACCTATGGAGCTCAGCCCACTCAGCCATTTGCTCATTTAACAGCAGCGAACGCATCAGAGCACTGAACTGTGACCAGAACAATTTCTCTACTTCGTGATCTTCTTGATCTTTGAAAAACTCAGTCGCATCAGCAACACTCATTACCATGTCCACATACGTGTCTGCAACACTCCATAATCGATCCAGAGGGGCATACTTCAGATCTCCGAACTTCGTCCGCAACAAAAAGGGCTTCCCAGCCGTGATATCTCCGGCTTGACGGAGCTCCTCCTCTGCCGCTCTGATTTTAGAACGGGTTTCCTTGGTTGCCTTCACGGCTCTCTTCAGGTCAGCCGCTCTCACTTGGCTTTCCTTTTCAAGAAGCCCATATCGGCCGGCGGCATGTTTCAGCTCAACAGCCATCTTGGCTATGTCCTCTTCGCTCTTGCGATGAGCAGCCTGTTCGGCTCTCAAGTCTCCGGCCGCCTTTAGGGCGGCCGCATCACTTCTCTTGGCTTGTTCCTTGGCTCGGGCAAGCTCCGCCCGAAGGGTCTCCACGGCCGCAGCTCCATCTGCAGTCAAAACATGTTATAGATACTAGCATCATGCTCCTCTTAATACTTGTTGACCACCCAAAAATACATACCCTATGCCTCGTCAAGCCGCTTGTTCACAAGCGCAATGTCGGCATCTGCCGCGTCCAGTTGTCGGCTTAGTCCGGCCAACTCAACAGTCCGGCCAGCCACTGGACCATCCGCTGCCTGCACATGAAAGCAGCGCGATCATTACCGGGGACTATGATCCTCTGTTTGCCGCCTAGGGACAGCAACCAGAGTCTTAGGGGCTACTATCTGTATAGAGCACACCTAGCGTGTGCGGTACCGTCAAAAAATATTTTATATTACTTTGCGTACCTCAAAGCCTTTTAGCAGGCTCGTAAAAGCTTCATGCAACCCACTTCTGGCGGATGAGATCCTCTCAACCACCGTACCCATTAAAGTACGATGCTCCTCTGAGATAGCCGCTTGCTCCAAAAGATCCGTCAATACGTCCGGTTGCGCACCGGGCAATCCCGGACTCTTTTCGTGACTCCCCTTAGGAGCCGAATACTCTGGACTTCGGGTGGCCGAAGGGTTACCTTCTGGCCTTGGCGGATGAGGAGAAATCCTCCATGATGACACCTCAGGGTCATCCGCCCCAGGTGGCGGGGAGACAAGGGGAGGCGTTTCACTCTCCATCATCTCCGGAAGAATATCCCCCGAAGACAAACTCTGTCGGGAAGAGTTACGATCCGGACTGCAAGACATAGGTCTCGGTTATTGTCCATGGAGATAAGGCAAAATATTTTTTACCAAAAGTACTTTTGTTCACTTATAGCTCGGTGGAGGGCTGATCCCCTTGCGGGCACTGTGCGGAAGGAATGCCCTCCGGGTCAGGGCCCCCTGGCGAGGGTTTCTTCTCTCGTTTGGGAACCCTTGTTTCCAAGTCTTTAGGAGCGGTCCTTTTCCTTCCTTGGGGAGAGGGAATTTCAGATTCTTCTCCCCGATTATCCTCCTTCATGGAGGTACTAATTTCCCCGGTTTGGATGAGTAATGCGCAAGGCTCGCTTTCAGCTTCTTTGTCTCTCCCTTTATCTTCCCCCGAGGGCACTTGATAAGGTGCGTGCTCCAGCATCCTCGCTAGTACAGGATCTGGCGAGCCCTCGGGAAGGGGGGCCGAACACCTGATCATCTTTGCCTTTCTTACCCAGTCCTGGCCAAGAGCAATTCTTTCAGAATTATGTTATGACAAATGAAAGGACAATGTGTTCGGTCGTGGAAATACTTACCTGGGTATCTGGATGATTATAGTTGAGACCCGCATCCTCGGTGGTGTCCGAACACTTTATTCGTGATCCAAAGAACAATCTATACATCTCTTCAAGCGTCACGCCGAAGAACTGCTGAATAGTCCACGGTCCTTCCGGGTTGAACTCCCACATACTGAGAGATTGACGTTGGCATGGCACGTCATTACTTTGACGAGACCAACATCCCTCTTGAGGAGATCTCGGATGCGACTTTGCAATGTCGGCACGTCATTAACCGGCCCCCAGTCTAGCCCCTTGTTGACCCATGACGCCAGTTGTGGTGGGGGGCCCGAACGGAAGGCGGGGGCAGCCACCCACTTAGTACTTCGGGGAGCTGTGATGTAAAACAACTCCCGCTGCCATAAGTTGGATACCTCCGGGAAGGAACCCTTTGGCCATGGGGCATCGACGCCTTTGCTTATTGTGGCACCTCCGCATTCTACGTGTCTCCCATCGATCATCTTCGGCTTCACATTGAAGGTCTTGAGCCATAAGCCAAAGTGTGGGGTGATGCGGAGGAAGGCCTCACATACGACGATAAACGATGAGATGTGAGGGATGGAATCCGGAGCTAGATCGTGGAAGTCGAGCCCATAATTGAACATGAGCCCTCTGACAAAGGGATCAAGACTAAAGCCTAGCCCTCGGAGGAAGTGGGAAACAAATACGACACTCCCGTTGGGTTCGGGAGTGGGGATCACCTGTCCTCGGGCAGGCATCCTGTGCGAGATTTCGGCGGTCAGATACCTCGCCTCCCTTAGCTTCTTGATGTCCTCCTCTGTGACAGAGGAAGCCATCCACCGGCCCTGAAGGTTGGATCCGGACATGATTGAAGGTCCGAAGTGCTTCATCTGAGCCTTGGGTGTTGGAACTCGGGGTGGGGGAAGGGAGGGATTGAGCGCGATAAGAAAAGGACAGGCTTTGGCCCCTTTATAAAGAGGGCGAATATCAAGCGTCCTCCGCGTGACCGTTTGGAACTTGCCTAAAATCAAGGAGTCGTACTAACGAGCACGATTGGGTTACCCACACCCGTATTGATGAGAATCCCGTGATAAGGGGACACGATCTCTACTTCGACAAGACGCGCCAATAAAACCGCCTCGCAAAACGTGCAGTGGCTGGTTGAGAAAAATGGTTTGAATAACGACCGGGGCCAGGGCGTGATGTCACATTATGAAAAGTTGTTAGCAAATTAGATTTGTGGAAATATTATACTCTCTACGGTGGTATGTGGAATTTGTTTTGTAGAGCCAGACACTATCCTTGTGTTGAAAATCTTCTATGGAGTATTCAGAGGAGGAACCCGCCTTGCAATGCCGAAGACAATCTACGCGCCGGACTCATCGTGATTGAAGCCTGGTTCAGGGGCTACTGAGGGAGTCCTGGATTAGGGGGTCCTCGGACAGGCGGACTATATCCGTTGGCCGGACTGTTGGACTATGAAGATACAAGATTGAAGACTTCGGCCCATGTCCGGATGGGACTCTCCTTTGCATGGAAGGCAAGCTTGGCGATTCGGATATGTAGATCTCCTTCCTTGTAACCGACTCTGTGTAATCCTAGCCCCCCTCCGGTGTCCATATAAACCAGAGGGTTTTAGTCCGTAGAACAACAACAATCATACCATAGGCTAGCTTCTAGGGTTTAGCCTCTCCGATCTCGTGGTAGATCAACTCTTGTAATACTCATATCATCAAGTTCAATAAAGTAGGAAGTAGGGTATTACCTCCATCGAGAGGGCCCGAACCTGGGTAAACATTGTGTTCCCCGCATCCTGTTACCATTCGCCTTAGATGCATAGTTCGGGACCCCCTGCCCGAGATCCGCCGGTTTTGACACCGACAACGGGCGCATCATCGTGCCGAGGAGGTGTACGAAGACGGGTACTTCGCGAGGAAGGTCATAGGCGCTGGGCGCCTCATCACTGCGTGGAGGTGGGCTGATAAGCTCCAGTGTGCCACCGACGAGGAGCTCCGGTGGGCGCACAACAAAATGGCAAGATCGGCCGCGCGTGTCCGCCAGCAAGAGGCAGATCGGTACGTAAAGCGCCGTGAGGCAGAGGAGTCAGAGTACTGCCTCCGCACTAGGAAGACGCCGCGCCCCCACGTAGCTGCTGGCGAGGGGCTGCTGGAATACTGGCCCCAGGAGGGATTATTAGTTTTAGTATGGATCCGCTCTTGATGTGCGGCGCGCCGCGCATCTTACCCTACGGTGCTCCAACGCTCTCGCCGTGAGGTGAGCCGCAGCCTATCGGCACGGACGCACCTAGCTTGCTCTGCGGCATGCCATCTATCATGTTGTGTGGCGAGCTGCAGCCTATCGGCGCTGACATGCCTATCTTGATCCGCGGTGCTCAAGCGCCATGCGCCAAAGGTCTGCTCAACCATGGCAATGATGCGCATCACGGTGTCATCGATCGCGATGCCGGGAGCGCCTTGGCCTCAACGGGCCGTGGCGCCTGCTCGTTTTCCTCGTCAACAAGGTTGATGGCAGAGGCAACGCTTTGGTGGGTTGGCTTGCTTGGAAAAGGTGGATGTGCTACATGCTGCGCTTGTTGCCTCCATGCGTCACGCGCCCCCTATGCGCAATACAGCAGGGTGGCGGGAAACAGGTGAGGAAATTGCGGGAAACGGTGGGATGTTCATAAAACACCATCAATTAATGGAAACTTAGCATCGAGCTAGCACAAGAAGTAGATGATGATCAGATGAACACGGACCACACTAGGAACCCATTGGTGATGAATTCATCAATTCCAAACGGTTGAATACTAGCAAGCGTTTGCCCACAACACACACGGCCTATTCCATCAAAAATAGGTTGGATGGATCAACTGTATGCCACATATCGCACATTGTCAAAAAGTAATGTGGTAGACCTTCTTTAACATGTGTTAAAAAATAAAAAAATAAAAAAAACAAGGACCTCGAGGTTAAATTAGCTGAGGGAATGGGGCATTTCGGTCATTTGACCAAAATGACCCATCCCATCACCTAATTTAACATCGACACAACTTCCCATCCGGTCACCCATCCGATGGCTGCTCCAGCCTGAGCACACTTAACTTGATAGTTTTCTTACATGAGCTACTGGTGGAACAACTAGTCCTTGCTGATAGGAATGCGTCTTCACATCCTTATGGCGTATCTGTCACGACCGGTTTTTCAATAAAAATGTTTATTGAGAAAACCAATCTTTTGAATCCAGTATGAGAAAAATCCTCCTTACCGGTAGACAAATTCTTGATACAATAAGCCAGTAGCATAAAATATATTACAGGGTCGAGCTGCCGTTGCTCAACCAAATTATTACAAGCACGCCAATAATTATACATAATGGCGGAATTGACACAGTGGTGTGGAGGCATACTACTGACTCGAGGATAGGGTGGTGGTGGAAAATCACAGTGGGGAGTGAGATACATGACTCTAAAACTGGCACCTCATCGAGCGTCGAGGCGAGGCTCGATGAATTTATTTGGTAGCGGAAGCAGATATAATATAGTGACCAAATCCAGGGTCGCACGAGACTGACTGGGATTCCTCTAGGCGTCGGACTCGCTATCAAATTCTTCATCCATGAGATTGCCTTCGTCAGCATCTGGCCAAATCAACAAGCCAGGTGAGTACTTTGAAAGTACTCTCAAGACAGTTCGGACGTAAGATATAACAAATGCATGCATGGATGCGTCATGAGTATATTAACAGTGGCACATTAATTCGTAAAAACGAGACAGGTAAAAAGGGGGTCAGCGGTAGTCCGCTCCCCAACAAAATAACTATAAACCCAATCGGGTGTCTGAAGCGACACCTCGATAGGAAAATAAATAAATAAATCACGCCGCAGTCGGGCGTCTGAGCGACGCCACATAAAGGGCTTTAAAAGAAATGCCACAGTCGGGCGTCTGAGCGATGCCACATAAAGGGCTTTAAAAGAAATGCCACAGTCGGGCGTTTGAGCAACGCCACATAAAGGGCTTTAAAAGAGATGCCATAGTTGGGCGTCTGAGCGACGCCACATAAAGGGCTTTAAAAGAAATGCCACAGTCGGGCGTCTGAGCGACGCCACATAAAGGGCTTTAAAAGAAATGCCACAGTCGGGCGTCTGAGCGACGACACATAAAGGGCTTTAAAAGAAATGCCACAGTCGGACGTCTGAGCGACATCGCAGAAAGGGCTTTCATTGAAAGTAAAATATAACACTGCAACAGTATTGAAAGTAAAATATAACACTGCAACAGTCGGACGTCTGAGCGACATCACAGAAAGGGCTTTTATTCACAAGTAAATAATACTCATAATAAATATTCAATTCATGAGAATAAACGGGTAGTCCATCCACAGGAATAAACATTTAACCAGACTTAGCACTCATGTGATTCACCGGAGTCTCTGTCATCAAACCTGACATTTTGTCAGGATAAGATAATACCGAACTTGGACATGGAATAGATGATTCAAAGGAATATATCAGTCTGCAGAGTTTGTACGAAAAATTTTCCCACAGCCAACGGATTTCCGTAGTCACGAAGGACTAGTTCCGTTTACGGTATTTCGGAAGAAAACACAGCTAACCAGTACACACCCATCCTACCTCTCGATGCTAGGAATCACCCTAGACATCGTCCAAGAAAAACATTTGAGATGGGGAGATCACAATCTCGAATAGCATGGGATCAAATTTATATACGCGCGCTCTAAGGGGTGCCCCCCTCTCGGTCCCAACCGGAAACACCCATGCCCCCTGACCGGATGACTGGCTTTAATCCAGGGCCATGGAACCATCATCACGGCCTCTCCTTTTTGGTGTGTACCAGGAAAGCGGTTTACAACTTACTAAGCCATATTCCTTGTGGAAAACATGTGGTAGTATAGGGAAGGAAGAATGGAAGGAACTGGAATGATACGGTTTGACACTGAAGTCATATAGCCTGGCATAAGACTGGCATGCTACAACACTGCCATCTTACCCATCCTCATGCCAACACATGGCCATGCATACTCACATTCATCCACTTATGGATTTTCGGAACTCACTTGTCTCATTGTTGCATGTAACATGACATCCGTCGGTATGCTCATCAACATGCCATGAAACTACTTAATGCAAACATGCCAAGACAATCATCATATCAAAAGTTCAAACATGCTTGCCTGGTTCAGAGTAGTTGGAGCCTAGCTCGGTGAAGTTTGCGGTCCCGTCACTTCCTTCGGTATCTCCGTGTTCAGGGCATTATTCCGCGTTGGTTGGTGGTGGTGGTGGTCGCCGGTGAGTACCACGTCGATGGCGAGTCTTGCTCCGGCGGACGGTGGTTCGGGTGGTCGAGGGCCTCGTCGGAGAGAGCTGCGAAGGCCAAATTGACGCTAGGGTTAGCTCACTGGGTGCTAGAGGAGGCTATAGACGAGATTTGGGCACCGGGGACGGCCTCACCGGAGCGAATCGAGCTGGTGGCCGAGGCGGATCGGGGCGGCCGGAGTTGGGGGAGGAGACCTCCTCGAGGTCCTCCTGGTGGCTTGGCAGGGTCCTGGAGAGGTGCAGTGAAGGTGTGTGCTCGTGAGCGAGCTCGGGGTCCTTTTTATAGGCGATCCGAGGCGGTGGCCGTGAACGGGGATCTCCGGCGAAGGTTACGGCAGCGCAGAGCTTGGTCGGGGAGGTTTAGGGAGCTGGGCGTCATCGTGGAGGTCCACCGGTTCCATTTAGGTGCTAAACGAGCTTGGATTAGGGTGCTTTGGGCGAGCTCGACGGAACGGGGCGGTGCGGGCCCGTCGGCGGCAGGGAGCACGTTCCGTGCTTGCCGGGCCACGGCGACGGTGCCACGGGCGTGCGCTGGCATGGCAGGGACACGCGGAGAGCCAGGGGACGTTGGGCGGCGCCGGGTGGCGTGGCGAGCGGGCTCGGGCCCTCGCTGGCCGCCACGGGAGGTGCAGCCACCGCAGAAGCTTCCAACGCCGGCGAGGCTCGTCGCCACCGACGCCAGGAATTGGCCAAGCGTGCGTGCGGTGCTCTGGCCAGGGAGGAGAGGCCGTGCGCAACGCGCCAGGGGGCACTGGTGATGGATGACAAGTCACTGATGAAAAATGACACTGACTAAATTCAGAAAATCTGAATTTTTTCTGAAAGTCTACGGAAACAGTGCCGGCTAGGTGTTCGAGATTTTGGCATGTGGAGAATTTCCTTGAGCTGAATTTTGGTGGGGTGGCCTCTCATTGCACCAGGAGGCTGCCTGAATTTTTGTGGAATTTTTGGAGAAGTGTAGATATGAATTTCATCAAATTTGTCAAATCTGGTCCAAATTTGCAGTGAGTGAAATTTGAAATTTTTGAAAAGAGGAAGAGTGGATCAAGATGGTTCTAGGTTGTGGGTACTAAAGACAATCCAGGGGAGTTGGTTTGAGGTGAAAACTCAAAGGCAATGAGGTACTTGCCTTGAAAATCACTTAGGCTCAAAATAATTGGCAGAAATGATTTGAGAGATAAAATAATTGAAAAAAAATCCAAAACTTGTTTGGACTTGTTGAGATAGAGAATTTAGATTGTTCAAAGGTGGAGGGAGGGATTTTGAGAAGATTTACTATAAGAGACATGGTAAAACCATGGGTGGTTTCAAGATAAGAAAAACCTAAAAATTCATAGAGTTCTTTTTATAAGAAAAAGAATAATCTCCAAAAATATATTTTGAGAAGGGAACCATTAGAGAAAGAGTTTTAAATGATCAAACACCATAGTTTGAAGAGGATACAAAAATAAAAACCCTTGCCAAAGAAGTTTTTAAGAGGAAGGTTTTCTGGAAAAAATTTAAATGGCCTCTTTTTCAAAAACTAACAAAGTTTTTGCTGAAAAACCAAATAAAAATTTTGGAGTGTCACAACACCTACCCCCTTAGGAAAAATCTCGTCCCCGAGATTTCAGCTGATCCTTAAATAAGTGTGGATGCTCTGTCCGAAGGAAATCCTCCCTTTCCCAGGTTGCTTCACTTTCGGTGTGATTGCTCCACTGAACTTTGAAAAAATTGATGGTTTTCTGTCGGGTTCTCCTTTCAGACTCCTCTAATATTTTTACTAGGCGTTCTCGATAGGTGAGGTCTGGCTACACGTCAATGTTCTCATGGGATACTTGCTTCTCTGGTTTGCTTACGCACTTCCTTAATTGAGAGACGTGGAACACGTCGTGGATGTCGGACAATTCTTCGGGTAAGTCTAGCTGGTAGGCTACAGTGCCTCTTCGTGCCACTATGTAGAATGGTCCAATGAATCTTGGTGCTAACTTCCCCTTGATCTTAAACCGTTGCAGTCCCCTCATAGGTGATACTAGTAGGTACACAAATTCACCGGGTTCAAAATTGACTCCACGATGTTTCTGATCGTAATAACTCTTCTGTCGGCTTTGAGCGGTCTTGAGTCGGTTCCTGATTAGCTTGACTTTTTCCTTGGCTTCTTTGAGCATGTCTGGGCCGAAGATACGGCTGTCTCCGGTCTTTGACCAATTTAGCGGGGTACGACATCTCCGTCCGTACAGAGCTTCAAATGGTGCCATTTGCAGGCTGGCCTGGTAACTGTTGTTGTATGCGAACTCGGCATATGGCAGCCTTTCTTCCCAACTAGTTCCATAGGTGAGGACACATGCTCTCAGCATGTCTTCTAAAATTTGGTTTACGCGTTCAGTCTGTCCATCAGTCTGGGGATGGTAGGCTGTACTGAAGGCCAGTTGAGTTCCCAGAGCCTGTTGTAAATGATCCCAGAATCTCGAGACGAACTGAGTGCCTCTGTCGGATATTATAGTCTTCGGGACTCCATGCAGACAAACTATACGAGAGAGATAAATCCTGGCAAGCCTCTGAGTGTTGTAGGTTATCTTCACTGGAATGAAATATGCCACCTTGGTTAATCTATCGGTGATGACCCATATGGCATCATTCCCGTGTCGTGACCGAGGTAGTCCGACAATGAAATCCATCCCTATTTCATCCCATTTCCACTCAGGTATTTTGTTTGGTTGCAGTAGTCCGGCTGGTTTTTGATGCTCAACTTTTATGCGTTGACAAGAATCGCAACATGCAACGAATGTGGCTATGTCCCTCTTCATACCGTGCCACCAAAATCTTTCCTGAATATCCTTATACATTTTGGTTCCTCCAGGGTGGATCGAATATGGGGCGGTGTGTGCTTCAGCTAGAATTTGCTGTTTGAGGTCCTCTATGTTTGGCACGCAGAGTCTGTCTCCGTACCATAATATTCCTCCATCGTCTATGACAAACTCCGAGGCCTTGCCCATACTCACCTTTCTTTTAATTCCTTCAATTCTGGGGTGACCAGGCTGAGCTTCTTCAATTCTCTCCACAAGGTCGGGCTTTATTTCCAAGTTTGCTATGGTGCCTTCCGCGATCATTATCAAGTTGAGTTTGGCAAATTCTTGTTGGAATTCAGGTCTCAAGCTTTGCAGACTATTTTCGTCGGAGCTGGGGTTTCGACTAAGAGCATCGGCCACTACATTTGCTTTCCCTGGATGATAGTGGATACCAACATCATAATCCCTTACCAATTCCAACCAGCGTCGTTGCCGTAAGTTTAGTTCTGGCTGTGTGAAAATATATTTGAGACTTTTATGGTCCGTGTATATTTCACATCGATTCCCAAGTAAGAAATGCCTCCATTCCTTAAGTGCATGAATGACTGCTGCCATTTCTATGTCATGAGTGGGATAATTTTCCTCATGCTTGCGAAGTTGCCTTGAAGCGTATGCGACAACCTTGCCTTCTTGCATCAACACGCACCCGAGGCCTTTTCGGGATGCGTCACAATACACTTCAAAATTCTTGTGTATGTCTGGCACAATTAATACCGGTGCTGTCGTTAATTTCCGTTTTAGCTCTTGGAAACTTTTCTCGCAGGCTTCTGTCCATTCAAACTTCTTGTCCTTCTTGAGTAACTGCGTCATTGGCTTGGCTAGGTTGGAGAATCCTTCAATAAATCTGTGGTAGTATCCTGCCATTCCCAAGAAACTTCATATGTCCGTTACGCTGGCTGGTGACTTCCAGCCAAGTATGGCCCTGACTTTCTCCGGGTCCACTGCGATGCCGTCTTGGGTCAGCACGTGGCCTAGAAAGCCTACTTGTCTTAGCCAAAATTTGCACTTGCTGAACTTGGCATACAATTGGTGTTTCCTGAGTTCTCCTAGCACAATCCTGAGATGTTCCGTGTGCTCTTCTGGTGTCTTGGAGTATATCAGAATATCGTCGATAAATACCACAACGAACTTGTCCATAAACTTCATAAATACTTTGTTCATGAGGTGAACAAAATATGCGGGGGCGTTCGTTAATCCAAAAGGCATAACTGTGAACTCATATAGTCCATATCTGGAGGTGAAGGCTGTTTTGGGGATATCTTCTATTCACACTTTTAATTGATGGTATCCTGACCTTAAGTCAATCTTTGAGAATACCTTGGCCTGAGCGAGCTGATCAAATAAATCATTTATCTGCGGCATCGGGTATTTGTTCTTGACTGTGACCATGTTAAGTGCTCGGTAGTCTATGCACAATCTCAGTGTTCCATCCTTCTTTTTGGCAAATAAAATTGGTGATCCCCAAGGTGAGGAGCTGGCTCGAATGTATCCCTTGTCCAGTAATTCCTTTATTTGTTTCTTCAACTCAATCAACTCGGATGGTGCCATTCTGTATGGTTTCTTGTATATGGGGGTGGTTCCTGGTGCTAGCTCAATGCTGAATTCTATCTCTCGGTCTGGTGGCATGCCTGGTAGTTCTTCGGGAAATACGTCTGGAAATTCACATACTACTGGAACCTTGTTTAGCTCAGAAACGTCCACCTTATTCAATCTCGGTTGCCGGGGTATTTTTCTTTCTTTGGCTGACACTCTTACTGTCTTCCCGTGGTGGTGTGTGAGAATTACGGTCCGGTTGAAACAGTCAATAGAACCTTTGTTGGTGGTTAACCAGTTCATCCCTAGGATGACATCCAGTCCTTTATTTTCCAATACAATAAGATTGGCGTGAAACTTCAATCCTTCAAACTCAATAACCACATCCTGACAGTAATTCTAAGTGACTTGCTGAATCCCAGGGGACTTGATGATCATGGATTTTCCAAGGGAAACATCGAAAAATTATTTTGCAAAGCAAAACTTTTCGAAATGAATGAGTGAGAAGCTCCAGAATCAAACAAAACCGTTGCAGGTATTGTGTTGACAGGAAACGTACCGAGTACGATATCTGGAGCATTTTGTGCTTCTTCTTTGGTCACGTGGTTTAGATGACCCTTCCTGTGGTTGTTGTTGGGGTTGAAATTGTTGCACTTGGGCGCGGAATTATTTCCACCGTTGTTTGGCTTTGGGGTTGAGTTCCTTGGCTTGGGGCACTGTTTGGCATAGTGCCCTTCTTCTCCACAAGCGTAGCAAGTAACGCCTGGGCGATATGTGAACTCCTTGTCCCTTGCATGGAAATTCTTGGTTGGGCGTGAGACGTTTGTCGTAGTTTTGTGTGTCCCACCTTTCTGAAAATCTGTCTTGCTTCGGTGGTTGCGCGCAAGAGTAGTCTGGTCTCTTTTTCTCTTGCGGAAATCCTCCAAGCTACGTCTCTCATTTTCCAGAGTAATGGCTTTGTCCACTAGAGTCTTAAAATCTGGAAAAGTGTGCACGACCAGTTGGCATTTAAGCACGGGCGCCAGACCGTCAAGGAATTTCTCCATCTTCTTGCTTTCAGTCATACGTTCTTCATTGGCGTAGCGAGACAATAGAGTAAATTGACTATTGTATTCTGACACTGTCATGTTCCTTTGTCTGAGGTCATCAAACTCTCTCTTCTTGATTTTCATAATACTTTTAGGGATGTGTGCACCACGGAAACCTTCCTTGAAATCATCCCAGGTTATATCATTTTCGTTGGGGTGCATGTGCAGAAAATTCTCCCACCAGGATGCAGCTGCTCCCGTGAGATAGTGCGGAGCATATAGTACTTTCTCGAGATCTGAACATTTTGCAATAATTAATTTTCTCTCCATATCTCGAAGCCAATCCTCGACTTCAAGAGGCTTGTCAGTATGATAAAATGTTTGGGGACGTGTCTTCTGTAGCTCAGATAACTTGGAATGCTGCTGATATTGTCCATGGTGATTTCCCATGTTGATGACTTGGTTCATCATTTCCCGATGTTGTTGCTGACTCTGCTCATAAAGGCGACACATTTGTGAAAGTGCCGATTCACTGCCCTGTTGGCTTGACTGTCCCTGTGTGAACTTGTTGCTGGGTTGTGTATCATAATTTTCCTCTGGTGGAGTTGGCATGGAGCGAGTCCAAGGACGAGACATTTTTCACTCTGGGGATATATTTTGTAAAACCCATAAGAAAAGCGAAAAGAGTCGCAAAAACAATTCCATAAATGCATAAAGCTGGCAAATAAAATTAAATAACCAAGTTTACTTAAGAAAAACAAATTGATTTGCGCGCGGAGAAGGACTGCTCATTACATATCTTACACGCAGACAGTAATTATACAATACATCACTCAGGATATGCGTACATATTCCTGACATGTTATTTAGGCTAGTGCACTCCTCTAGATCCTACATGATGCGCAAACAGGCTACTTCTCACAACCTATGTACATATAAACATATCGTACAAAGAGGTACATTGCATGGCGGCTAAGCGTACTCAGGCGGAGATGTTGACGACCTCCTTTGCCCTGCCGAGGGTGAGGCGTAGCGAGGCTGGGGACTCGACTTCCTCCTCGCTAATAGGCTCCATACGTGTAGTGCTGCGCTGGGTGGACAGAGCGGGCGCCAGGGGCGGAACAACACAAATAGGAGTGGGCGCGAAGGGTGGTGCAGTGCGCGCTGGAGTGGGCGCAATAACTTGGTTGAACTCTTCGGTAGAAGGCAGGCGACGAGTAGGTGCATAAGATGCTGAGGACGAGACAAAAGTCAGTGGCGGTGCAGTGGGTAGGAGCTCCCTCCTGTTGGCAGCACAGCCATGGACTGAGTCCATGCGGGCAGCTACAAAGTCGTCCACCAGGTTGTCGAAGGCTGCCTCCAGGGCCCAGAGATACTCAATAAGCATCTCAAAAGCCTCGTCTCGTTCTCCTCTGGGCAGGAGAATGCATAGTGACAGGTGTAAGGCACATGGCATGGAAGATAACAGTAACGACGAGTCTTCATCACGGGGAGGACATCCCTGAGATGAGCTATCGCCTCGCGGGCTGCCATCTGCATAGCATGCCTCTCCGTAGGCATGGCTCTTCCCAAGAACCGGAAGCGGCATAACTCACCACGCCCTCCCTTGAACTGCACCGCGGCCTGGTGCATGGTCAGACTGTTGTTGACTCGGTGCTGGCAGAGTGTGAAGACTGGGCGCACAGATGGCCCCATCGCGACCTGAACAATGAAGGAAAGAAGCTTGACGAACCCATCGGGCACGTTGGCGAAGGTCTGAGACTCGCAGCTGTTGTCGGCCATCTACAAAAGTAGGCAAAAATTCTGAATGGTCAGATCATAAATTTATGCTGACTGTCAGAAAATGACTACAATTGCAAAAAAAAAATTTTTGCTCTTATGCTAATAACCAATTAGCGATCGCACCTAGTGGCTTCCTACAGTCAGCCTGGCTCTGATACCAAGCTTGTCACGACCGGTTTTTTAATAAAAATGTTTATTGAGAAAACCAATCTTTTGAATCCAGTATGAGAAAAATCCTCCTTACCGGTAGACAAATTCTTGATACAATAAGCCAGTAGCATAAAATATATTACAGGGTCGAGCTGCGGTTGCTCAACCAAATTATTACAAGCACGCCAATAATTATACATAATGGCAGAATTGACACAGTGGTGTGGAGGCATACTACTGACTCGAGGATAGGGTGGTGGTGGAAAATCACAGTGGGGAGTGAGATACATGACTCTAAAACTGGCACCTCATCGAGCGTCGAGGCGAGGCTCGATGAATTTATTTGGTAGCGGAAGCGGATATAATACAGTGACCAAATCCAGGGTCGCACGAGACTGACTGGGATTCCTCTAGGCGTCGGACTCGCTATCAAATTCTTCATCCATGAGATCGCCTTCGTCAGCATCTGGCCAAATCAACAAACCAGGTGAGTACTTTGAAAGTACTCGCAAGACAATTCGGACATAAGATATAACAAATGCATGCATAGATGCGTCATGAGTATATTAACAGTGGCACATTAATTCGTAAAAACGAGACATGTAAAAAGGGGGTCGGCGGTAGTCCGCTCGGAAACCCAACAAAATAACTGTAAACCCAATCGGGTGTCTGAAGCGACACCTCGATAGGAAATTAAATAAATAAATCACGCCGCAGTCAGGCGTCTGAGGGACGCCACATAAAGGGCTTTAAAAGAAATGCCACAGTCGGGCGTCTGAGCGATGCCACATAAAGGGCTTTAAAAGAAATGCCACAATCGGGCGTCTGAGCGACGCCACATAAAGGGATTTAAAATAAATGCCACAGTCGGGCGTCTAAGCGACGCCACATAAAGGGCTTTAAAAGAAATGCCACAGTCGGGCGTCTGAGCGACGCCATATAAAGGGCTTTAAAAGAAATGCCACAGTCGGGCGTCTGAGCGACGCCACATAAAGGGCTTTAAAAGAAATGCCACAGTCGGACGTCTGAGCGATGTCGTAGAAAGGGCTTTCATTGAAAGTAAAATATAACACTGCCACAATCGGACGTCTGAGCGACATCACAGAAAGGGCTTTTATTCACAAGTAAATAATACTCATGATAAATATTCAATTCATGAGAATAAACGGGTTAGTCCATCCACAGGAATAAACATTTAACCGGACTTAGCACTCATGTGATTCACCGGAGTCTCTGTCATCAAAACTGACATTTTGTCAGGATAAGATAATACCGAACTTGGACATGGAATAGATGATTCAAAGGAATATATGACTCTGCAGAGTTTGTATGAAATTTTTTCCCACAGCCAACGGATTTCCGTAGTCACGAAGGACTAGTTCCGTTTACGGTATTTCGGAAGAAAACACAGCTAACCAGTACACACCCATCCTACCTCTCGATGCTAGGAATCACCCTAGACATCGTCCAAGAAAAACTTTTGAGACGGGGAGATCACAATCTCGAATAGCATGGGATCAAATTTATATACGCGCGCTCTAAGGGGTGCCCCCCTCTCGGTCCCAACCGGAAACACCCATGCCCCCTGATCGGATGACTGGCTTTAATCCAGGGCCATGGAACCATCATCACGGCCTCTCCTTTTTGGTGTGTACCAGGAAAGCGGTTTACAACTTACTAAGCCATATTCCTTGCGGAAAACATGTGGTAGTACAGGGAAGGAAGAATGGAAGGAACTGGAATGATACGGTTTGACACTGAAGTCATATAGCCTGGCATAAGACTGGCATGCTACAACACTGCCATCTTACCCATCCTCATGCCAACACATGGCCATGCATACTCACATTCATCCACTTATGGATTTTCGGAACTCACTTGTCTCATTGTTGCATGTAACATGACATCCGTCGGTATGCTATTCAACATGCCATGAAACTACTTAATGCAAACATGCCAAGACAATCATCATATCAAAAGTTCAAACATGCTTGCCTGGTTCAGAGTAGTCGGAGCCTAGCTCGGTGAAGTTTGCGATCCCGTCACTTCCTTCGGTATCTCCGTGTTCAGGGCGCTATTCCGCGTCGGTTGGTGGTGGTGGTGGTCGCCAGCGAGTACCACGTCGACGGCGAGTCTTGCTCCGGCGGACGGTGGTTCGGGTGGTCGAGGGCCTCGTCGGAGAGAGCTGCGAAGGCCAAATTGACGTTGGGGTTAGCTCACTGGGTGCTAGAGGAGGCTATAGACGAGATTTGGGCGCCGGGGACAGCCTCACCGGAGCGAATCGAGCTGGTGGCCGAGGCGGATCGGGGCGGCCGGAGTTGGGGGAGGAGACCTCCTCGAGGTCCTTCTGGTGGCTTGGCAGGGTCCTGGAGAGGTGCAGTGAAGGTGTGTGCTTGTGAGCGAGCTCAGGGTCCTTTTTATAGGCGATCCAGGCGGTGGCCGTGAACGGGGATCTCCGGCGAAGGTTACGGCGGCACAGAGCTTGGTCGGGGAGGTTTAGGGAGTTGGGCGTCATCGTGGAGGTCCACCGGTTCCATTTAGGTGCTAAACGAGCTTAGATTAGGGTGCTTTGGGCGAGCTCGACGGAACGGGGCGGCGCGGGCCCGTCGGCGGCAGGGAGCATGTTCCGTGCTTGCCGGGCCACGGCGATGGTGCCACGGGCGTGCGCTAGCATGGCAGGGACACGCGGAGAGCCAGGGGACGTTGGGCGGCGCCGGGTGGCGTGGCGAGCGGGCTCGGGCCCTCGCTGGCCGCCACGGGAGGCGCAGCCACCGCAGAAGCTTCCAACACCGGCGAGGCTCGTTGCCACCGACGCCAGGAATTGGGCAAGCGTGCGTGCGGTGCTCTGGCCAGGGAGGAGAGGCCATGCGCAACGTGCCAGGGGGCACTGGTGATGGATGACAAGTCACTGACGAAAAACGACACTGACTGAATTCTGAAAATCTGAATTTTTTCTGAAAGTCTACGGAAACAGTGTCGGGCAGGTGTTCGACGAAATGATTTTGGCATGTGGAGAATTTCCTTGAGCTGAATCTTGGTGGGGTGGCCTCTCATTGCACCAGGAGGCTGCCTGAATTTTTGTGGAATTTTTGGAGAAGTGTAGATATGAATTTCATCAAATTTGTCAAACCTGGTCCAAACTTGCAGTGAGTGAAATTTGAAATTTTTGAAAAGAGGAAGAGTGGATCAAGATGGTTCTAGGTTGTGGGTACTAAAGACAATCCAGGGGAGTTGGTTTGAGGTGAAAACTCAAAGGCAATGAGGTACTTGCCTTGAAAATCACTTAGGCTCAAAATAATTGGCAGAAATGATTTGAGAGATAAAATAATTGAAAAAAAAATCCAAAACTTGTTTGGACTTGTTGAGACAGAGAATTTAGATTGTTCAAAGGTGGAGGGAGGGATTTTGAGAAGATTTACTATAAGAGACATGGTAAAACCATGGGCGGTTTCAAGATAAGAAAAACCTAAAAATTCATAGAGTTCTTTTTATAAGAAAAAGAATAATCTCCAAAAATATATTTTGAGAAGGGAACCATTAGAGAAAGAGTTTTAAATGATCAAACACCATAGTTTGAAGAGGATACAAAAATAAAAACCCTTGCCAAAGAAGTTTTTAAGAGGAAGGTTTTCTGGAAAAAATTTAAATGGCCTCTTTTTCAAAAACTAACAAAGTTTTTGCTGAAAAACCAAATAAAAATTTTGGAGTGTCATAGTATCCGGATGACCGCTCGTCCCACAATGGCCAATAGATGTTGTGTAGACAGAGCATAGCACATACGTCTTATTAGCAGCAATCGTCTGTGTTATTATCGGTCTTCACACACATTTCTGATTACAGACCTGTTTGCTGCATATCACACACATCTTGTTATATTGAACCATTTCGGTTCTCTTGCCTAATCACAAACAGTTCATCCAAGTGAACCGTATGCTATACGTCGCACACACCTTGATCAGGCTGACCGTTTCTTTTGTGTTGCCTAATCACACACAGTTCATCCCAGTGAACCGTATGCTGTATATTGCACACGCCTTCATTTGGCTGCCCGTTTCTTTTGTTCCTCCTCATCGCAAACAATTAATTGAACTGAACTGTATGCCCTTCATCGCGCATGCAACTAAAAACTGAACCTTGTTTGATGCATCCGTCATCGCAAACATTTTATACATTTCTGACGGTATTCATACAGCACCGTTTGCGATTATTGCATTGCACACCGTTTCTCGAAGGGTCTCTGATCGTAGTGTCACGTTAGCAGCATCCTGTAGTAGTGAGTGTACGATTGAATCGGGGGTGTCATAGAGGGGGGATTCCTCCTCCCCTCCTTAGGCCGGTGGCCCAAGGGGGACTCCTCCCCCCTTGGTGACAGCCCCTCCTCTCTCCTTTATCCTATATCTACCTACTAATAAGCCAGCGATTCCTTCTGGTCGTACGTCGTCCGTGTTTTTGCAAAAAGCCCCACCGCTTCTTTGAAGTAAACCCACAGTACCTGTTTAAGTGGCACTATCGGGTTTCGGGTTCCGGCAGACCCTTGAGGTTCGAACACTGGGGTGCGCGCGGAGATTTTGCCTTCTACCTACCTGCACCCCTCCGCCTCGCTAAGATCTAAGCTATGGAAAGAACAACACAAGAGACACAGGGTTTATACTGGTTCGGGGCACCGTTGTGGTGTAATACCCTACTCCAGTCTGTGGTGTGGTGGATTGCCTCTTGGGCTGATGATGATGAGCGATACAAGGAAGAACAACCTCGCGAGGGTCTGTTCTTGGCTGGGGCGATGAACTACTGAGAGGAGTTCAGTCACCCTTCTCTCTCTCTCTCTCTCTTCTCGATTGTTGATCTCGATCTCCCACCTCCCTGATCCTATGGATGGCTTGTCCTATTTATAGAGGCCCTGGTCCTCTTCCCAAATATCGAGCGGGAAGGGAGCCAACAATGTCGGGCCAATTTGAAGGGGGCAGCTAGTACCAGCTATCCTGTAAAAAGTAGTCTTCGCCTGCACAAAGCTCTGGTGGTGACGCCGTCTTGGGCTCCACAATGACCTCCATCTTGCAGTCCTCCTGGTCTTGGTCTTGTTGCACCGAAATGGCAACCTTTGCCTGATGCCTCGGTACTCCATGGCTGCGCTTGCCCCCTTTGCACCAAAGAGGAAAGGAGGACATTGCGCGGGCTGGCGCCCGCTTGGCGCCCCTGGGTCGTCATGGCTTGCATCATGGGCACCTCGTGAGGTACCCCGCCTTGATCTCTCCGCCTCCTTGCGAGCCAGCCTGGTGAGGCCGTGCCTGAGGAAGCTCCGCATCGTCCCCCCCGCGAGGCTTGGCCCCTCACGAGGGTCTTGGATCTGTGTTGATGAAGACGTGCTGTGTTGGGCCTCCCTTTGAGCCACGCCGCAGGCATGCAAGTCTGGGGACCCCCGTTCCCAGAACGCCGACAGTAGCCCCCGGGCCCAAGGCGCGCCCGGGCTTGGTCGCGCAGGGAGGCGAAAGGGCAAGAGCGAAGCGCCGCAGGCCCTAACAGCCTGTGGTCTTGGGCGCCGCGTGGAGGTTGATTGGACGTGGGCATCTCCACTTCCCCATGGCGCCTCGGAACTGCACGGATTGGACAAGTCCCTGCATGCAAAGCGGGTCATAATTACCTGCGATCGTGGCGCCCCGGCTATAAGTACGGATCGGCGCGCGCCCTTCCAGTTCATACCCCCTTGCTTCTCCTTCTTCTTCATGGCCCCATCGAGGAGGTTCTCAGCCGCAGAGAAGGGGAAGGCTCGCCAGGTTGAGCCTGCCTCTCCCCCGCCCAAGCGCGGCCGAGGGCGCCCTCGCAAACATCCTGTGGCCACCACGGCAGCTCCCCGCGGCCGTGGAGACGATTTCCAGCACGGCGACAGGTGGATTGCTACGGCCGGGGGGCGCGCTCCGGTCGCGCTGCAGAGGTGCTGCCAGAGTTTGTCGTGTGGTCGGCGGAGCAGACTAGCACCCGGCTTCCACTTCCTCGCTTCCTCCTCAGCGAGCTCCCGTCCGGCGCCCCGGGCGGCCTCTG
Source organism: Triticum aestivum (assembly GCF_018294505.1). Lineage (NCBI taxonomy): Eukaryota > Viridiplantae > Streptophyta > Magnoliopsida > Poales > Poaceae > Triticum > Triticum aestivum. The sequence continues at coordinate 414,684,234 of NC_057800.1, forward strand.
GCTTCAGGCCGACGGCTACTGCAGCCGGGCCTCATGGGCTTCACTTGAGGTCTCCACAGCCGGGAGCCTGGCCCTGGCCTGCGGTTGGCAGACGTTTGCCCGCGTACGTGGCCTAAGCCGTCGGTGCACCCTGCACTTCAAGTTTGACGGCGATGCCACTCTCTACGTGAGGGTGTTTGGGGAAGATGGTCGCCACGCAGGGTGCTACCCCGAGGACGACGATCGCGGCCGGGAACCCAGCTCCGGCGATGATGGAGAGGACAGTGCTCGCGTGCCTGGCGGTGCTCAGGGTTCCCCAAGCTTCTCCGGTTCTTTTTCAGGCGGCGACTCTTCTAGCGGTGGCCGCGGTCGGCCTCCACGCCATGGTATCTGCTTGGGAGGTGGTAGCATGTCTGCCCGCCGTCGTGCCCCAGTGAACCGCGAGAGGGAGTCTGCCTGAGCCCCGGAGGCAGCTCGAGTCTTCCCTGCAGGCCGGTGTGAGGCGAGCTGCGCCTGATTTGTTCTTTTTTTTCCTGCGTAAAAAGACAGTAGTGTGGAGCCCCGCGGGGGCGTGTTTGGGTTATTGTTGTTAATCATCGTTTTGCTTCCATTATCGTGCCTTCCGGCTACGTGCTCGCGTGTGGATAGTTCCCGGCCCCAGCCGTGGGGGGGGGGGGCGACCGACCCAGGCCCTGTGTTCGTGTCGTGGTGCCCGTGGGGCACGGACTGGAGGGGTGCTCCTGTAATGGACCCAGGTTGCGAACCCTTTGAACGACTAGGACAGGAACACTCGCGAGGGCGCTCGGCTGCCCCCCCCTCGCGAGGCCTTGCATAAGAGAAATCAAGGCAGGAGAGTGAAAAGTCGAAGAACCACAAGCCAAAGACGGCAACAGCTTCAATAAAACTTCGAATGAGAAGGAACAAGCCAACTGCGGAAAGCAAATGAAAAGCCGCATCCGGCACCTGATCTAGTCTTCGACGTATTCTCACCAGCACGGAGCTAAGTGCTACCACTGGGCGTGGGAGGGAGCCCCAGGGCCTGAGGCCGGCGCTCCTGAGACTCCGGGGCGCGTACATCCCCAACTCATTATTACGTGAGAGTGTCACGGGCGGCGAGCTTCACAGGCGTTGGCCTTCTTCACAGGCTCCGGGCCTTTTCCAAAACGCGACAGCTTCACAGGCATTCGCCTTCTTCACAGGCTCTGGGCCTTTTCCAAAATGCGACAGCTTCACAGGCATTCGCCTTCTTCACAGGCTCTGGGCCTTTTCCAAAACGTGACAGCTTCACAGGCATTCGCCTTCTTCACAGGCTCTAGGCCTTTTCCAAAACGCGACAGCTTCACAGGCATCCGCCTTCTTCACAGGCTCTGGGCCTTTTCCAAAATGCGACAGCTTCACAGGCATTCGCCTTCTTCACAGGCTCTGGGCCTTTTTAGGGGTAGAACCTCCGGAGGTGCTGGATGTTCCATGCGTTCTGGACCGGCACCCCCTCCAGAGTCTCCAAGCGCGCGGAGCCGGGCCTGGAAACATGAACAACCTTGAACGGGCCCTCCCACATGGGAGAGAGCTTGTGCAATCCCTCCCTGGAGAGAACCCGCCTGAGCACGAGGTCTCCTACCTTGAGAGTTCTGGGGCGGATGTTGTGGCAGTGATATCATCGCCGTGCTTGTTGGTACCTCGCCGCTCGCAGCACGGCTTCTCGGCGACGTTCCTCCCCCAGCACGAGGTCCATCCCCCGCATGGCGTCCTGCTGCGCCTCGTCGAACGCAAGGACCCACGCGGAGCGACATCTGACCTCATGAGGGAGGACCGCTTTGGCTCCATAGACCAGGAAGAACGGGGTCTCTCCAGTCGGCTTGGTCGTGGTTGTGCGGATGGACCACAACACGGACTGAAGCTCGTCATACCAACCTCTGCCGCAGGCCTCCAGCTTCTTCTTGAACATCCTGGTCTTGAGGTCCCTCAGGACCTCTGCGTTGGCTCACTCGGCCTGGCCGTTGCTTCGGGGGTGCGCCACCAAAGCCTAGCATATTTGCGTTCCAAGGTTAGCACAGTATGTTTTGAAAAGGTTATTGGTGAAGTGCGAACCGTTGTCCGTGATGATGCGGTTCGGCACCCCGAACCGGCTCACGATGCCCCTGATGAACTTGACCGCGGAACCCGCGGGGATGGTGCGGACGGCCTCTACTTTAGCCCACTTGGTGAACTTGTCCACGGCGACGTAGAGGTAGCGGTAGCCCCCTGGCGCCCGAGGAAACGGGCCTAGGATGTCCAGCCCCCAGACTGCGAATGGCCATGAAAGGGGTATAGTCTGCAGACCTCCTGCCGGCTGATGGATCTGCTTGGCGTGGAACTGGCAGGCCTCACAAGCTTTCACTAGTTCGACGGCGTCATTGAGTGCGGTGGGCCAATAAAACCCACAGCGGAACGCCTTGCCGACGAGGGTCCGTGACGATGAATGATGTCCACAGTCTCCGCCGTGTATATCTTCCAGCAGGTCCTTTCCTTGCTCCCTGGAGATGCAGCGCAGGGACATGCCGTTTGGTTGCTTCCGGTAGAGCTCTCCATCCTTGATGCAGTATGCCGTGGCCTGTCGTGCCACACGCTCCGCTTCCTCCTCTTTCTCCGGCAGGGTCCCTTGTGTTAAGTAACTCCGGAGCTCCGTGATCCAGCATCCCTCCTGAGGTTCCATCGTTAGGAGCAGACGTGCTCCTGAGGCCGGGCCATAGGCCGGAGCTCCTAAGGTAGGTGGCTGGGGGAGCTCCTTTCGAGGCTGAGCCGTGTTTGACAATGATGGCAGGGCTGAGGGCTTGAAGAGCCGCTCCTCGAAAATGCCAGGCTCCTGAGGTAACTGCCTGGATGCCCGTTTGGCGATGTCGTCAGCCTCCTGATTGGTGCCACGGGGCACATGCTGCAACTCCAACCCCCAGAACTGCTTCTCCATCCTGCGGACCTCCGCAAGGTAGGCTTCCATGTGCTCATCTTTCGGCTCATACGCCTTGTTGGAGAAATTGACAAGGAGCTGCGAATCGCCCTTGATGGTGAGGCGTTTCACCCCCAGGGCAGCTGCGGCCTTCAAGCCCGTTATTAAACCTTCATACTCCGCTATGTTATTGGAGACCTTTTCACCTTGCTGGAAACAGAGCTGCACGGCATAGTAGAGCTTGTCCTGAGTGGGCGATATAAGCACTACCCCAGCCCCAGCGCCATGCCTGGAGAACGCCCCATCGAAGTACATGACCCAGCCTTCTGGCGCCTCGCTTCCCGAGGAGAGGGACCGATCCTCGTCGGCCTTGAGGCCTGGTGCCTCCGCCCATTCTGCCACAAAATCCACCAATGCTGCTCCCTTGATGACTCTAGTCATTCGGAATTCGAGCTGAAACGCTTGCAGTTCTATGTTCCACTCAGCGACCCTTCCAGCTGAGTTAGGGCTCCTGAGCACTCTCTCCAGGGGGTATGACGAGACGACCTTGATGGGGTGACCCTGAAAATAGTGCCGCAGCTTGCGCGAGGCCACCAGTAGCGCGAGGAGGAGTTTCTGAGGCATGGGGTACCATGCCCTCGCATCCCGCAACACCGTGCTGACGAAGTACACCAGGTGCTCAACGAGGTTGGGTGCGTCAGTGCTGGCGGCTCCCTTCGGAGACCATGGTGCCTCTTGAGGTGATGAGGCCTCCTGAGGCTGGCCATCTGGGAGAGGGGCCTCTTCCGCCTCCGGTGCACTCCTCTGCGGCGGCTGATCCTCCTCAGCCGCTGTGGCGGTTTCTGTGGGCCTTCCTTGTTCTTGTTTTGCCTTGTCCTGGGCTGCTGCTGCGGTTTTGATTCGACGCTCCTCTCTAACCTCCACCAGGGATGCGCTGGCGGAGTAGGGAGTGGCGGCGAGGTAAAGCACCAGGGGCTCTTGAGGGCGCGGAGCCACCATGACCGGTGGGCTGGTCAGGTATCTCTTGAGATCCTGGAATGCCTTGTCGGCCTCTTCAGTCCACTCGAAGGGCCCCTTTTTCTTCATTAGCTGGAAGAAGGGCAGCGCTCGTTCCCCCAACTTGGAGATGAAGCGCCCTAGCACGGTCACGCACCCAGTGAGCTTCCGCATTTCTCTGAGGGTCTTTGGCGGGCTCATGTCTTCCACCGCCTTGACCTTTTCCGGGTTAGCCTCAATGCCTTGGTGGGACACGAGGAAACCCAAGAGCTTGCCCGAGGGGACTCCGAACACACACTTCTCTGGGTTGAGCCATAGGTTCACTGCGTTGAGGCTCGCGAAGGTTTCCTCCAGGTCTTGTATCAGGGTCCTGGCCTCCCGAGACTTTACGACAATGTCATCGACGTAAGCTTCAACATTCTTCCCGAGCTGCGGGCCCAAGGTGATGTGCATCAGCTGCTGAAAGGTCGCCCTGCGTTACGCAGCCCGAATGGCATGCATGTGTAGCAGTACACCCCAGACGGGGTTAGGAAGGCTGTCTTTTCGACGTCTTCTACTGCCATCTTGATCTGGTGATACCCAGAGAAGGCATCCAAGAAGCATAGCAGGTCGCATTTCGTGGTGGAATCGATGATCTGGTCGATGCGGGGGAGCGGGAATGGATCTTGCGGGCATGCCTTGTTTAGGTTGGTGAAGTCAACACACATGCGCTCCTTCCCCCCCTTCTTTGGCACAACGACAGGGTTGGCCAACCAATCTGGGTATCGGACCTCGCGAATGACCCCAGCGGCTTCTAATTTGCGGGTCTCTTGGACGATGAAGGCTTGCTTTTCTGTGGACTGCCGCCTGGCCTTCTGCTTCACAGGGCGCACGTTGGGGCACACGTTGAGGTGATGCTCGATTACACTCCTAGGGATCCCTGCCAACTGGTCAGGCTCCCAAGCGAATACCTTCTTGTTTGCACGCAGGAACCCGACCAGGGCCTCCTCCTGCTCGGGTTCGAGGTTGGTGCCTATGGTGAAAGTGGCGTTGGTGGACCCGTCCTCATCGACGGGTATCTGCTTGGTTTCTGCCTTATCTTGGGTGAACAACTGTTTCTTCTTGGCGGGTGCAGCCCCCTTGGGCTCGGGGGTCTCCAAGTCGGCGGGCTGTGCCGACGCCGCCGTCTTGAAGGCGAGCTTGAGCACCCGCAGCGCGTCTCCGGTGTCCCCGTGCATGGTGAGGACACCGCTGCTCCCGGGCATCTTCATGAGGTTGTACGCCGGGTGCGTCGCGGCCATGAACTGGGCCAGCGCTAGGTAGCCGAGGTTGGCGTTGTAGGGGAGGCCGATGGGGGCGATGTCGAAGTCGACCAGCTCCTTGCGGAAGTTGTTGTAGGTGCCGAAGGTTACTGGGAGCCGGATCTGTCCCAAGGAGCTGGATGATCCGCCCCCAACGTCTCAGAAGGGCCGGCTGGGCTGCAGCCATTCCAGGGGTATGCAGAGGAGGTTGAAGGCCTCGACTGAGAGCATGCTGAGGCCCTCACCGCCATCGATGAGAGTTCTAGTGACGGCCACCTGGCAGATGGTGGGGGTGCACAGCATGGGGAGCGCACCCGAGCAGGCCGAGTTGGAGGGGTGGTCCTCCGAGCTGAAGGTCAGGCCGGCCTTGAGCGCCGCCCGATCCGGGAGAGCCCCCTGCCGATTGGAAGCGGCGCTAACCCGGTGGATGAACGGCTTGCCGTGGTGACTTGTAGGCGGCACCTGCGAGCCGCCCAGGAGGGCCGCGACGACCGGGGGTGTTGGTGTAGCGCGATGGGTAGGGAAGAGGCTACGGGGCTCTTCCCAAGAGGCCACGGAGGCTGCCGGCAGGTGGAGCAGCCATGTGCGCGGAGCGCCGGTGAGGGCTATGGGGAGCCAGTTGGCCATGACCCTATCGTCACCTCTAGCTTCGAGGTTGGTCTCCTCGTACGCCAGCAAGGAGGCCAGCGGATTAGTCGCGCCACCGTAGCACGGCGGCGTCATTGGCTCGAACTTGTCCAGCCACCGTACCCGTTGCAGGGCTGTGGCCAGGGCTCGGAGCCCCCTGGCCCCCGTGCTAGCGCCGGCGGCCGGAGCGGGCGGCGCGCTACTCATCGCAAGGCAGGTCGTGGCGGTGGCGGAAGGGAAAACTCCGGTGCACCCCTACCTGGCGCGCCAAATGTCGGATTTCGGGTTCCGGCAGACCCTTGAGGTTCGAACACTAGGGTGCGCGCGGAGATTTCGCCTTCTACCTACCTGCACCCCTCCGCCTCGCTAAGATCTAAGCTATGGAAAGAACAACACAAGAGACACAGGGTTTATACTGGTTCAGGCCACCATTGTGGTGTAATACCCTACTCCAGTGTGTGGTGTGGTGGATTGCCTCTTGGGCTAATGATGATGAGCGATACAAGGAAGAACAGCCTCGCGAGGGTCTGTTCTTGGCTGGGGCGATTAACTGCTGGGAGGAGTTCAGTCACCCTTCTCTCTCTCTCTCTCTCTCTCTCTCTCTCTCTCTCTCTCTCTTCTTGATTGTTGATCTCGATCTCCCACCTCCCTGATCCTATGGGTGGCTGGTCCTATTTATAGAGGCCCTGGTCCTCTTCCCAAATATCGAGCGGGAAGGGAGCCAACAATGGCGGGCTCATTTGAAGGGGGACAGCTAGTACCAGCTATCCTGTCAAAAGTAGTCTTCGCCTGCACAAAGCTCTGGTGGTGACGCCGTCTTGGGCTCCACAATGACCTCCGTCTTGGAGTCCTCCTGGTCTTGGTCTTATTGCACCGAAATGGCAACCTTTGCCTGATGCCTCGGTACTCCGCGGCTGTGCTTGCCCCCTTTGCACCAAAGAGGAAAGGAGGACACTGCGCGGGCTGGCACCCGCCTGGCGCCTCTGGGTCGTCATGGCTTGCGTCACGGGCACCTCGTGAGGTACCCCGCCTTGATCTCTCCGCCTCCTCGCGAGCTAGCCTGGTGAGG